>NC_051142.1:6197020-6370704 GCF_014839805.1 Manduca sexta | reverse complement strand
TTATATATAAAATGATCTGTCATGTTTGGCCCTTTATGGCGTACAAATTTTTTTGTTTTTTGTTAATCTTTAATTACAATTCAATATAAGTTTGTTGTAATATATAGTTACCTACATGTCAAACACACTAAAATTATATAAAATTAATCAAACCTAATATGAACTAAACAATATTTGATGGTATCTACACTATGAATCTATGACGCTGTGTTTTGCTGTTTTATAAGATGCTCAACCGCAACTCGAGCGTTTAATTTTATCCGTTCATAAGAACTCGTTATACGCATAATAAACGCAATACTAAGAGTTTTCTGAACAAATAAGTTTATTGCTAACATTATTTAGAAGATTATTGCGTGTTTACGTGACAGTAATCACTGTTTATGACGTTTTATAAGCCTTTGCAGATATAAATGCAGAGATGATGGCGGTTGATCTAAATAAATATATCTTGTTTATGGACATTATTTTTTTCTTCTATTATAAGTCTAAAACAACTGTAACTATATTCTCAAAATCACAGGACTCAAGACCTAAGTTTGATGGAATAGAGACCTAAAACTGCTTCCATTCAGGATGTTTGCCAAATTGCCAAATATAATTGTTTAAATCGTTTGGTCCGCTAGGCTCTGTTAAAAGGAATTAAAACGGGTGAGTAATATTTGTCAACACTTTTTTTTTGTTTTCGCGGAGAAAGTGTCTTATGACTACCGCCCAGTAATATTTGTTAACACTGCGCCAACTCTACAATAACAACGTCTCATGACGTGTAAAGTTTCCAATAATGGACGCAGGAGTCACGAAACTTCTTCAGTAATGACCCTCAGACCTAAAACGGAAATAGCCTCATCTCCGGATGGTATTAATTTTTATTATGAAATATACTGTATTAAAGATAAAAATGAATCTGTTACGTATACCTAATTAATATTTTAGCTATACAATACAACAGAAAAGCAATAGTACAATATTGGACAAGGTTTTTGATCGTTCGCTTAATTTGGAAACTTGTAATTGTACCAACGAATTTGTAAGTTTTAATCTGTTAAAAACTTTACGGTAGTACCAACATTTAAAGTAAATTCTTATCTGAGCATTCTGAGATGCGAAAATGTCTCAGAAAGTTAAATGTTCCAAATCCTGATTTACAGATATAAACCGTGGTTTATAGAGTTATCAGACAAAAGTTAGATTGTGGACACAAGGTGGCTCATTTAGCCTGATTGTAATACTAGGGGCTGTAGTCAAGATGCGTTTACACGATCATTTACCTAATAGAAAACAAAAATTTGCTGGTCGTAGGATATATTTTATATCCCGGATAGCGGCCACTGTACTCAAGGTGTTAAAACCCGCCTTAGTAGCCCACACAAGTGTGTCGCGTTCCGTGATCAGCCTGTGTATATCCGGTTCCAACAAGTCGGCATAATTTTGTCGACTGTCGAGGGGTAATCATCTCTCGTCAGTCGACATTCTATTGGACCCCACTCTACTCACCATTGGGGCAGTAGGGTCACTTGGCCGTGCACATATAAGACATGGTATGTACGTGAATGCCATATACTAGCAATAAGTCACTTGCTTGGATACTCGTATGTCATTGTTATGCATTTTTTGTAGTCTACTGATATGATTGTAGAAAGGCGTCTTGGCTACGGGGGCAGGATTATTGTTATATGTAACGGCCGATATTAAAACACAACCAAATATATAAATTTGTATTCTTTTAAACAACTGAATGAGGAGACCAAGCCAATAGACCTAAAGATTATATCACGATCACCCATAAACAGAAGCCACGTTACCCGAACTTTAAATTACATAACACTACATAATACCGTAATACGTTCATTTTAAGAATCACTTTAGAATACGATACTTTCCTTAGAGACCCATATAGCTACTACTGACACAGACTACAATGCCACTGAGCATATAAATATGATATAAGTATACTATATGTTATGTTGCGGCTTCAACTTCCTTGCACACTTACAAATGTACATAAAGATTATACGCGTCGTATATTATAGTTCTAGCTTATCGCTCTTGTTTCACTGAACACCTACGTAATTGCGCCTTTACGGTATTTAAGTAAGGATCCTAAGCACTTGTTACCTTTTTGTACGCGTTCCTCACATAAGGCGCTACGAAAATGTACTGTTGATTATTTATATTCATTTAAGGGTTTGCCCAATGCCCAAAGCTTATATTAAATTAAGGGTTTGCCAAAAGTATTACCCTAGTCTAAGATTTCAATGAGTGCCAATCTGTTATGCCTTCCGATAAGAGAGTAATCAAGAAGAATAGCGAAATTATGCAGTTGTCTTAGTGTCGCGTCCAATGCAGAACTCTATTTTTCTTCCTTCGCGTCGTCGATTTTCATACAGCAAGTGCAGAGGTCATGCTGGTCATAAGCTTAATAGATATTATAATGATTTTTATACGCTTCTCCACCGTCGTAGTGTACCTGCTACCTCAATAGTACTAAGTGAGAGCCAATGTTATATAAATTTAGAACAAGGCATCGATTTACCTTCTAACCGGCAGCCGAACACCTCTTTCACTTATCAATGTCATGTGCATCAAAATACGTGCTCACAGAGTACAGATGCTGCAATGTTTTTCTTAAATTTTCGCATACTGTGTTCTTTTAGAATCTTTGATGGCAAGGCTATCGTACGAGATCGTGTACATAGTCCATGTACATTAAGTATTTATTTAATAAATAAATATATAAGACGAAAATATAAAAAAAACTGTAGTAGGTACTACTTTATCATCGTGTGTGTTCGTTTTTGAATGTTTTATCATACTGTAATGCGCATGGAGGTAAAAACTTTTTACTTTTATTATATACGATGTAATGGACAAATCAGAACAAATAGTCTTATATAAAAAAAAAAAATTTAAGCGTCGCGCAGACGCCTCTGTTGGCGAAAAGTTACTAATGTTGCTGAAATATGTTTCATAGTATTGCTCTGCTACAAAATGAGCAAACAGTATGGTATATGTCATTAAGGAAATGATTTTAGTAGTAAAAATGTATTGATTATCTACAATACCCTCGAGATTTCTATTACGTCATGTCGAACGGTGCGTAATACTACAGTAATATTCATCTGAACGGGTAATTCCATTCTACACAAACAAGTGCGTGCTCGCCGGCCGTTAAACTCCCTTATATTTTTTATTAAAAGAACATTTTTTCACAATATTCAAAAATCGATGGACCTTCTACCGTCACCTTGTGCCGAATAGCATTTGCCGCGAAATATCAAATCATATTGAATACAAGAGGTGTAAATGATAAATATATTCTATTGAAAATGGTTTGTCAGGTAGACATAGTTAATCATGTAGGTGTAGTGTAATAATAAAGCAAATTTTATTAACACAAAACTGTTAGCGCCTTTCTTGTGGTACAATCGACACCTTCGTCTTACTTTTGTACTGCTATCTTTCAGAAAAACCAGCGTGTCGTGATTTTGATAATAGGGTGAGATTTTTAAAATTCTGGACCCCCCCCCCCATTTTATATCTTACGGTAATTAGTTCAGAATTATTAGTGCCTTAATACTATGCCAGGTGAATACCTGCTCTCGACTTTCAAAGTAATAGATGCATTTACCTATGACTCCTTTGGGATTCGGTTGTTACCAATTATGTACGGCCATTAATTATCCACTTACTAATTAGCGGCTTACTATGATAGAAACTAGAATACATATTACAGATAATACAGTGTATAGCATATTAATCGACTACAAAGGATTCCGATACTATAGCATCTAAATATCCCTTCAACTCCACAAAATACGTTACAGATCTCATCCCATCCCCTCAGGGTTTTTATCTAAAATGGGGTAAATAATAATATTGTCTTTCAATTGATTCTAGCGTGGCGGTGGGCACGACAAATAGTTTAACGCCACCGAGACAAGGAAAGGGTCGGATTAGTTTTTCTTTGGCGAGCGGGCGTATATCTTGCCGGTCTGGCTTGAAGGGATCGATTGATCGATTTCTTTAAAATTGTATGTTAATTTTACAACCTTGTCAAAGTGACCCGATTATTGCAACGTTAAGTTGAAATTGAATTTTTACTGGTGCAGTCGCGATTAAAATATCATTAGTGTGCACGTCACTATTTGATTTACCAAGGTTTTTTTTTGATTTGCAAATTAGTACGTTAGGAACTCAACAACTAATATTTGTAGTCTGACCAGAAAAATAAAAAACCAGCTTTAGAGGCGCCACTTTTGCATTTTCGTTTTAAAATTATCGTTGTCAGTACAAAAAATTAGTTCTATTTTACCGCAACATAACAAGTTTATTTTCTAATTTCCTTTGTCTCTGTAATCGTCGTCGTCTTGCTGATCACATAACAATATATAATTAACGAAGCAAATTGAATAACAGAAGTTCACCAATGAAATGTCGGTGAAATCAGCTCGACCGCCAAACACAAATAAAAACACGCTCGGTCGTAAAAAGAAAGCGCGGTTTCAGTAAGGAAACCTTAATCGAATGGCTTGCCTTGACCCCGTTAGCATGTGGGGAACATTTTTCAAGGACGTACTTCTACTCGCTATGAATAAGAACTTCATAACGGCACATTAATTAAAACCTCTTGCTTTAACTCGCGTTAATTCTAGTGTACTTTGTATAATCACGCTATCACACTAATTGGGAGGCTAATGTTTGAATATTCTCGTCTTCGTTGATATTAGCTTCATATACCTTTGTAGGTTTGAGTCAGTAATACTTGGAAAGCTCTCGGAATTCGGAATCAAATTGGTTTTGTACTCTTTCCTTTAATTCAAAGCTTAAGCGTAAATTAAAAACAAAATTTTATTAGTATCGAGAGCACTTGATTTACTTTATAAAGAGGTATGAAATACTAACGAATCTAATTAATTAAAATGTAAATCTGTTACCGTATTAAAGGTATTTATCAGTAAAGCAAATAAACATATATTCCATCGCAATAGAAAATCGTTTGTATTTTTTGCTTGTTCTCCGATACGCGTCCGACGTGACGTTTGCCTACGTTTGGAAATTGGTTTTTTAAATTAACTACATATAAATGTCAGGGTAAAAAGAGTTGTCTATCTCCTGCGACATGGAAGTTCTTCACGATTGGCGAAGGACATATTATTCAGCCAAGCGATAAATTTCGGACTATAAAATCCCAACTAACATTACGATTTGGACCATTTCAGTTTAATGATTGTTATATGATACCATAAACTGTGACATCATGTTATTTCGTTAATTTTAATAGAAATATTAAAAGAAACTTAGTGATACTTCAAACTTCACAAATGAATTGTTTAAGCAACTTACGATTATTGACAAAAATAATATGTTAAAAATGTATATTTGAAAATTCAACAGCTAAAGACTGGTACTAGTAAATACCTATACATAACTAAATATACGAGAATCTTATTTTAGTATGAAAAATATTATTCCCAAAATGCAGATAATTCGAAGAAAGACGGATACGTAATAGTTACATTCTTGAGCAAAATTTGAAAATATTTTTGCTAAGTTAGATAACAAAAATGAATCCCTTCAAATCGATGTAATTTCTTTCTTCATAACCTTTTTTTCGTTCTTATGAAAAAAGGTCAAATGTGATTCATCCTTACGCGTTATTCCAGTTTGAATAAATCTGCGGTGGAAACGCAAACCCGCCCACATAAGTACCCGCTGTTTGTGTGACCATTCTTAATCTATTAAATGCGATTGGATAAAGGAACGTGTAATCCCGTTGTATATTCGGTGTACACAATACTTTTCCCTAATCCGCCAGCTGTATTATCGGCAAATAAATAATAGGATCGTGTGACAACATCTAATTCATTTACTTTACACCGAAAATATTTATTTACTGCGGCGGATTTTACTTACGCGGTTTGTTAGAAAATGTTTTTGTTTGTTAAATATTGAAATTGATGTCAAAGATTTGAGGTATTCAAGTTCAATTTTAGAACGCCATCTTGTCTTTCCAGCCAGTCATACATATGAAGATAACTTGGCGAGCCTTTAGGGGGCACAGGACCTCCTATATAGACAATCAAGTCTTGGCCTTTAATTATTTCAGAAACTAACTATATCAAAATCTCTCACGATAATAAATTTGAAGTTAGTAACAAACGCAACGTTATTTTGGGACGTATTATTTCTCTCAGTTTTCTATTTCGTAGTACACGTACACCTATTCTATCTTTTGTTATTTTTTCCAATCATCGTAACAATGTCGTCCGTAACTCTGCCAGGACATTATCTTTCCAATGCCTTTGTGGTACAACTTACTACAACAGATGTTAAGTCAACTTTGTAATACTTTGTGAGATAAGTCCGTTGGTGAGTCAATTTAGGAAATGTAGAGGACCCATCGTTTCCGTAATTAGCTGCTTTTTGTGTGTAAAGCGCCACTTCCGTCACGAATAGTTACTGAACTTCATTAGGCAACCCTCACTAATGTGACAAAGTACTAATTAAAAAAAACCAGCGCTAGTCACGCGATGTTTCGTGGCACCGTTGTCATACTCGTATATTTTTGTTCTTAGATAAACATTGAGTGAAATAGTGTACCATGTTATTTATGTTTTTTTTTTACTTTTTTTTTATTTATTATCTGAAAATGGTTTCGTTATACCCATACCACCAGATCTTAAAGTATAAAGTATGTCAATATTATATTATCATGTGCTGTTGAATCTGGCGAAAAACAACCAATTGTAAATCATAAATACTGGCGCATCAAAAGTCTATTCTGAAAAGAATATTTATTAAAATATCCATGTTCTATGAAAGTTTCATGCCTCTACTTATTATGATTCAAATGTGAAAACCCTTTAAAAGTCATACATATGACACTGACAATCAAATTTTCAACATTATTTCCTAATATATAGTTCAATTAAAAGATCTTTATTACTTATTCAATAAAGTTGATGTTAGCTCCTATAATATAATACAGTTACTTTGCTCTTTACTCGGAAACTTTTACTCTCAGATGGACGGTTCGTGGCTTCTGCAAGTTTCTAGTTTCCACGGAATCTCTAATAGAAAAGTTTCGTATGAGTGAAATTAATTAAGCCACACTGAACAATCTACTAATAGATTAAAGACATAACATTTTCTTAATTGATGTGTGTTTAGAGTTGATTAAGTCATTAAGGGCTGATTTCATCAAAAAAATGTGTAGAAAGTGCAACACTGCCGAATGATATATAGTCCATTGAAAAGTTACATTTGGGGTTGCGTTTTTTAGAGGACGCAATTTTATTTTTTTAAAGTGTAGGGGGGGTCAGTCTAAAGCTAAAACCAAGTTTGTGGGGTCGCCACCCTTGTCCCACGGCCGCCTTCTTGAAAATAGGGGTTGAAATGGTTTTTACGATGTATCTCTTAAACTATTTATCTGACAAAAAATGTATAAACATTTTTGTTGCAAATTAAATTCTCTACAACTTTGGTCTAGTAACTTTTGTCGCAGAACCATAAATAAAAAGTTATAAGCGAAAATGTTAAGAAATTCAATGTTAAGCAATGTCCATTGCAACGTCATCAGAACGTGTGTTTATAAGGTTCATAATACTTTTTTTTGTACTCTCATTAATACTTAAATACCCAAGGGACCATTAGGGAACAAAAGAACATCTGCCTACTATTATCATTATTATTTCTAACCTCTCTTATTGTAAGAATAGCTGATAATATTGTGTTGAAGTTGTGAAGGGTGGCGACCCCACAAACTTGGTTTTAGCTTTAGACTGACCTCCCCTACACTCCAAAAAATAAAATTGCGTCCTCTAAAAAACGCAAGGTAAGGCCTAAAAAATGTAACATTTCAATGGACTAATATGACAGTTCTATGAATATAAATTTTCAATTATATCAGTTTTATATTCAGTCAGGTTATAAATTACTTGATGGATAACTTCTGATTATTTAAAATCTTCCCTTAATGATTTTGTTGTTTACTTGATGAAAATAATAACCAAAAATATCACACAAATACTACTGCATGAAATTGTATATAGCTATTTCCTTTTATGACTATATTTTAGGGATAAATTAACAGTCTCATAATATGTTCAATATAAATAATTGTGACAACATTATACAGGGTATAAAACTACTATACTATATAGAGAATAAATATTGTACAACTAACTTTTTTAATAGAATTAAAAAGCAAACATTCGAATATGATTGTCTGATCTGCCAGACTATCTCATTTGAGTAACATAATTTGGAAAAGATTGAAGAGCCAGACTAAGATGCCACTTTTATTATTGGATTTTGTCACGGAGCGAAATGATAACAAGAAAACTTACACGCTAGTTACTTCTTTGAAATATTTCTTCACAAGTTTATCCTACGGTACAAGTCAAGATCAGTAATGGGTATAAATGCGCTTTGTTGATAAAACAACAGAGCATTATTAGGATTGCAGAGCTCTTGAAGACAGACCCGACAAATACAACTCATCCAATTTAAGTTAGTTTAACTTTAAGGGTAAATTACAAGCACAATTACATTTTAAACCAACCGCCAGTTAGAGTCGAAAATAAGTTCGCAAATCTCGATATTTGATACTTGTCCTAACATACATGCACTAATCATGACTTTATTGTATATTTCTAACAATTTATTCATTTAAGTATTTATAATAAAGACCAACAATGCGTTAATTTTTTTATGAAAAAATAACAGTTATAAAAACTTTCCATTCAAACTTATAATCACATATCAAGGTGTGTGAAATTTCTCCGACAAAACTCGTTCGTTTATTCACTTAACTGCACACAGTATGGAAGCATCTATCGGTTAAAGCGCTATTCGTTACAGTAAACTGAAAGAAAGTGTTTGGCCATTCGCCACATGAAACGACATAGCATTTGCATAGTCTTTAAATCGGAATTATTGATTGAACATGACAAACAGAATCACAATAAATTATACGAGCGTTGCGGTTTATTAATTTATAATAAGGAGAATATAAATAAACATCGCGTTGTGTTCATTTCTGTTTATAACTGGGTAACTAATTACCAAGTTTCACATACATTTCATTTTCATTGCACTCAAAGATTGACAGCAAGTATATGATGTACGGTACGCTTATTAAGTTACTTCTAAAGGCTTGCGATTATAGTCTTTATTGGCAATTGTTCTCAGAATTATTTAGTAAATAATACGAGAATCTATTACGCGGCGCATTCTTCTGTGTTTTTAGTTATTTCTCGCTAACCAACAAGGGCTACCCATAAAATAATAATATTTTTAACATTTGAAAATAACAGTGTGCACACCGTTATTTTCTCAAATGAAACACAAAACTTACGTCAAGAAGATAATTGTGTATACACAAAGAACACCATTGATGAATCAAAACTATTCTATTATCTATTCCAAACATTCCAATGTCAGAGACGCTGTAACCGCTACACGTTCAATTTGCGAACTTTTAAGTGACTATGCGTCACGATTCACTGCCAGAGGCGAAGTCATAGAAGCTGCCAGTATGGAGAGGCACTTGTTTAACTTTCGCCTGGAGCTCGCCCATTCCACGCACTTACGAGATATTGACTTTATGACTAGTGCTTTGGCTTGTGGCTCCGACCCCAAAAGTTTTCCTCAGAATTTAATTAACTAAATGTAAGTTTTGTTACGTGTAATAGGCGATGGTAGTTACTACGAAAATCTAAAGCGTCGAGTTATTTCTCGTTAATGATTTAAAAGATACGAAAATCTTATAGCCTAGTAAAAAAACGTATTACCAAACAATAAACTTAATCGTGTATATTTCCAAGTCTGAACACGAATTCGTAGTACCTACGTGTTGTTAGTATCTGAGCTATTTGCAGTAGGAATTACGCAAAAGCTAGGCCACGAACTGCGCCCATAGAAACAATATTTGTCGGCGACCTTCGCGATTCGTGAGCACACCGCCTGGAAAATGACTTTCATTTTCCATGACTTGTTATTATAAATCGCTTTCTACCATTATGAACCCGAATAGAAAAAAGTTTCAAACAAAAACCTTGCGACAAAAGCCGTTTATTCTAAGGAATTTAGGGAAAATGTGATTTTTTCGGTTGTCCTTTATCATATCAATAAACGATTTTATGGTTCAGAAGGCACTGTCGCTTCATACAATAACAGACTTGAGTAAAATAAAATCTGATAGAAAAATTCAAAATACTTACAAAGTAAAATAACTTTTATGCTAATGATAGAGAGTTCATAAATTGAATTAATATTAATGGTTAATCTATATTTATTAAGGCATTAATAGTCACTCTCAATTCCTAATAACTGTATCCACGTAACTTGTTTTTAAGCAAATTCGAAAAGTCGTTCCTACTGCATTATTAAAGGCGCAATTTTAATCATAATAATGAAAATAAAAAAAACAGTAAATAAATTATGCGTGAAATTTTGCCTTATGACTCAGCTCCAAATAAAGAAATTTTACAACCCTATTTTTTGTTACGAAGGGCAATGAGACCATTAAAAATTAAAATAGAACCACAATTAGGGTTGATCTAGATCTAAGATAATAATATTTTTATTTGTGACGTAAACATATACTTTGAAATGGTAATGATTTTATAATTCCTTCCTTGCCAAATTTAGGCCGTGACGCAACGGCCAATGTCAGCGGAGATCAGCCAGGTACGTGGGATATATCGTCGCTGTAGGTGGAGAACTAAATAACTCAAAATTTCTAGTTTCGAGATAAATGCGATTAACTGTTTTTTTTCGTTATTTTTAAGCATTACTAAAAACTATTGATAATTTTAATGTCGGTATTTTTATAAAAACTTCTTATTTAATTCTGCCACGACAATGTTTTGTAAGTTTGCTGAAAAAACTAAATAACTCGTATAGTTATTTAGTTTTGCCACACTAGAAACCATATGGTAAAGCAATTATAAGGTTAAATAATTACAATTATAGAGTTTATTTAAGTGAATACCATTAGAATTTTCAATGTCTAAATTAAACAAATCAAGTTGTTTAGTTCTTCTACACACTTGATTAATTTTGTTTACAAACAATAGACTCGAGGAAGAATTAAACAACTCATTTTATTTAATTTCTTTACTATTGAACAGATTATAAGTTGCAGTTTATTGATTTTATTATTTACTTTTTCTACAACAAAATATATATTATATGAATATATTTATTTCTCCACTTTTAACATAAAAAAAACTATAATTTCGAAACGGGATAAGATAATGAAATGCTTGTTAAGCCAAAATATGCGCCATGTTTTGGGGCAACACAAAAGTGATGAAAGTCCAAAATGGCCAAAATCCGAGTTATTTAGTTCTCACCTACAACGACAATATCATAGTGCACCAGTATGTGTGCAATACACTCACTCAGGTGCACACTCCGTTCCTTCACTCTCATAGTCCGGTGAGACAGTAATCTGACATGACCGGAGAGAGATCAGGCGCAGGACCAACGGCTTTACGTGCTTTCCGAGGCACGGGGGTATTACACCGCCAACTTCCTGACTCCAAGGTACAACTGAGTAATTATTAAGATGAAAAAACCCAGTCACCAGGATCCCGCACAGTTATCGTACTCGTACCATATACAATTACAACTACGCCACCGAAGCAGTAAAATATCGCTATGAAATACACAATATCAGAAGCAATACGGTATTTTAAAAAACACAAAAGCTAAGAATCACGTTTCTTACTGACTGATTACTGACAATGAACGCCCTATACTGGTAAGCTACTAGCATGCTGAAAGCATAAAAATTCCGTAGGTTTTTGTAAAATGTATATGAGCATTTCTTCTAAAGTAGTTTTAAAAATAATTTAATAATAAGGTATCCATCAGGCTCATATTTAATAAATTTAGGGTCTAATGTTTAGTCTGTTTACTTAAAATTATGAAATTTTAACTTTAAATATGAAGTGCCAAATCCATCATCGGTTATAGTATCTTATAAGGCTTTTAACGTAATCTATCATTAATCATAATCTTCATTCCAATTTTGTGGACACTAAGCTGACCATTGGACGATAAATCAATTCGACATGTGATCTTGTATCACGTTTTTATCTAAGTAGATTGACGGATTAAAAGCCTAGCCCTCAGGGCCTAGAAGATCGAATAAAAATGAATGAAATGAAATAAGAGTACAGAATTATCTAAGCTCTAGATCAACCCTTACTATACATATATACTTAGTATCACAGCAGGGGTAAGCAGAGACTATGGATTGCCACTTTGCACGATTCTGGCATACTTCTCTCGCTTCATCCACCTTCATCAATCTTTTCATGCATTCCCGCCAGTTCAAGGTACTTTAGACCTGGCCTTTACTAAGAATGTCAGATATCTGACATTCGAAGGTTCGATGCGGTCGACCCCTACTGACTCTTCCATCCACATTCGCCTTTTAAATACTCTTTATCAGTCTCCTATCATCCATCTTCTCCAAATGCCACTAAAACCACCTTAGCATATTTATATTTTACATAAAAAAATATCTTTATATCTCAAAGAACGCCTTATCCCTACATTATTACATTATACTATATTATATATTCAGCTATGAACCTGAGATAAGTTAGCGAGGCACTAGCATCCCCAAGTAAATCTCTTCTATATTTTGAAAACAATAATCATGAACCTTAATAAACTGTTTTCTTGATATAAGTTATTCTTTGTCGACGGAATAACTCACCCTATGAAATAAAGATCAGGAGCTGGGTGCTACCTTCGTTTATCGCATAAGCACTGACTGATGGTTACAATTTCGGTCTGTTTAGTTATATTCCTCGAAATTCTAATAGCAACTGGACTATTGTTTTAAAATATAATATTGTGTAGAAAACAGATATAATACTATAAAAAAATATTGTAAAATGACACAATATGTCTTAAATTTTAACCTAACTACTTTTTAAATATCGCACTATGATTTTTTATTTAACAGTGGGAAATAATTAAGTATTAACACTGAAAATAGCTCAGCCGCATTCTAAAACCATACACGCCAACAATAGTATGTAGAACATGGCAAACATTAATTGTATAATTGAATATATTTAATTATGCATAAATACGGGCACGATAGATATTAAAATTGAAAATAATGGACTGAAATCGAAATTATCGCCTCGTATCGCACATATTAATTGACTTTTTAGCGGTGATTCGCCGATAGTTTTCGGGTGGACTAATTCGTTTATTATTCTCGTATCTCTGTATCTCGAAAGCTTACGCAATACAAACTAGATTTAGATTGATATTGATCTGCATTGGGTTATGGTTATGGGCTCCTTTTTCCGCACTTAGCCCGTAAAAAAGTCGGGCCATTGTGCGTGACGTGCATGCCGGCTACAAAGCAAGCCAGCCTAACTCCTTCCAGAAGCGCAGGATCCTCCTGGTGTCTCCACAGGCTTCTCGGAGTGACCCCGGCGAATCGAGGATTTTTGCCCGTTGCGCAGCTACTCCTTCACATTCCAGGATGACGTGGTAAGCTGTTTCGTCGGCCAACAGGCATCCCCTACATAGGGGCTGTCGGTCATACCTAGAACATATAAATGTTTGTTTAGTGGGCAATGTCCAGTAATGGTACCTACGACTATGCGTAGGGATGCCCTGTCCAAAGATAAAAGGCGCTTAGTCAGACGAGAATCCGGGTGTGGCACGGCTTCCCGGGATTGTCTGCATGTACTGATACTCGCCCTTTGATCCGCGTATCTGCATTGGGTGTTTATTGTTTACTATTAATATTGATTTTATTATTATTCATGTATACGAGTAAAAACTAACTATGATCACGCGTATATACGCGTGATCATAGTTAGTTTGTTTAGAATATTCTAAGCGCCATCTTGTATGTATTTTTATTCAACAATCTCTTTCACAGGGAGTATACTTTATTTTTCTTTTATATGCTTGATGAATAATGTTCCGCTTTCAGACGAGACGAAACAATAGAGTACAAAAGGCTGAGTTTAATTTACTAGAAATCTGTAAACAAGGTATAGAAACTTGTAGTGTTACATTATTATTGCAGGCGCGAACAAAGATTAAAAATAAATGGACTAATAATTTTCCTTAATTCTTACATATAATCGTGAGATAACTACATGGTCAGTTTGACATCAGTCCAAACCATAAGGTGAGATCAAATTTATACTAACGTTTTGTGTACTAGGATCAATTTTATAATGAATATTATTTATAATTTGGCTTATTAAACAACACGTTAGAAGAATTATCATTCCAACATCAATCACATAAAGATGACAGATGGAACTTATGCGAGACTGTGTATTGATCGTGTAAAGATACACACTCTACAAAACTTCCTAATATTTCCCAAACTTGGTAACTTAACCAAAATTATAACCAACTTTTATTAAGTTAGCGAATACAATAACCCGTTAAATCGCTTTCGGCTCCAGCTATCCATCAACGACATGACGATTAATGACCCCTAACGCGTCGGCCGCCGACCGCGTATCAAAACGTTTTCACACGACGCGACGATCTCTTCAATCCGTCCTGACTATTAGAACTACGCCCTTTTTGATACAGATCAGTTAGGTGGTAATTTTTTTTACTATGCTACGAGGTATAGCTGTCGTAAAGCGATTCGACAGCTGTGTTTTTAGCCGACAAGTTATAGTTTGTAATAGGCATTTTTTTAGGATTTAGGACCCTTTATATCATTACAGCCAGGATTTATTAATATTTTTGAGGCTTAATGTATTGTGTCTCGCGATTCGATGCTTTGCCTTTCGAGGCTCTGGTGTAAATAAAACTGTAAAGACAATATGAGGATATTATATCTGAAAGGTTAATATTTAATATTAAAATTTTATTCAATTATCGGTAGTATATACGCATTGAAAATATATTTCGTGACTTGAAATTGTTATGAGATTATTCGAATGATGGGGTTTATATTTTCATAAACACATATCAGGCTTTCATCCCAGAGGTAGGCAGAGGAGCAACCAGGGCACCCACTTATCGCCGAATGTGTTACGTTCCATGATGTGATAGGGGACGAGCCTATCGCCTTACCATCTAGCACAAATCATATATATATTCGAGATGCTATAGCGTGATATATCACGCACTTGATGATCATGAACCACCAAATTCCAATTCCAACCACAAATTCCAAGATAATATATAGTAAGCAAAAAAACCCAAATATCACTTCACCTGACTCGGGATTCGAACACGGGATTCCAGAGCAATGGTCGGTACCGTGCACACCAGTACAACTACGCCACCGAGGCTCTATTATTTTTAACTAATATATTTGTAACACACGCATCATAAGTTGCGTCAAGCCTACGTCTATGGTTCGCAATTACGTAAATGGAACCGTACTTAATAAATGTGGAAATGTGATTGGATTCTTTCATGAACCCGTGTTTCAAACAAGCTGTTATGAGCAAATATCGAGGTGAACCTTTATTGATAAAGATTAGTTTGGTGTAATCTGAAATATAGTCTTCTTCTATAGATGCTTTTATTTTACTTTCTATTCCCCTGGGCCAATGATTTTTCTGTCATATTAAATGTTTATTACATTTGTGGGTATACTGATATTTGTTATGTATAAAAATGTTACGGAATCCTGTGACATACGGTTATTTTTTATTGTAAATGGCTTACCAACAAGAACTATGTAAAATAGAGTGTAAAACCGTGTAACAAGGGTTTTCCATGAAATTCCGACGTCACTGAACTGCATGCGTGTATTATAACAACGCGATGAAGCCTCATCGCATGCAAAAATTTCCATTTGCATTTAAATCGTGGTCCCGCATGTAACATTATTAATCAATTATTTCTGTTCCCTGCTCATGCAGCTATGCAAAACGATATCTTCAATCAACAGTGGAGATAAAAATAATAAAACTTATTATGGATTGTTTGTTTTGCATTGCGACGATAGTTAAAAGTCCATTGTGATATGTCACCTAATAAAGGCGTTATGTTGCTCGACGATCATCAAAGTTCTGGCGGCCAGTCTAGTGCCAAACTTCATAGTTATACCTATTACCCCAAAACTGGTCACTATAGCGATTTCTATACCATTTATTCACTCAACCGTGGTATTTTGTATAATATATATCGTGTGTACTGCCGCCAGCACTCCCCTAGGTAATTGACGTTTCTTTGTTTCTTTTTCCGGAAACGCTGAAAGGAAACTAAAGGGTGAATGCATCGCTTAAACTTCTTGATTAATAACAAATGAAGGTGTAAAATACTTTGGTATCATTGCCTCCTTCTTTTCTTTTTGTTCTTGATTTCCTCTGCCATTGTAACCGTTATAATAATAATATCAACCCTGTATTATATACTACCCCACTGCTAGGCACGGGCCTCCTCTACTACTGAGAGGGATTAGACCCCTAGTCCACCACACTGGCCTTCTCAGGAGGAGAACTTCTTAGGTATGCAGGTTTCCTCACGATGTTTTCCTTTACCGTTAAAACGAGCGATAATTCACAAAACAATACACACATAATTTTTAAAAAAGTTAGAGGTGTGTGCCCTTGTGATTTGAACCTGCTGACATTCGTCTCGGCAGTCAATTCCGGACCCAACTAGGCTATCGCCACTTTTTTGAAACCGTTATAGATACTAAATTCACTAAGTCACCAATAAGCCTCTAGCAGAGACCACTTGTACATTGACAATAGCAAAGCAGAATTTGTATTATGTAGTTCTAGCTTCATAATATTAACTATAAAAGTACTGAACTTCGTGTATCCAAGTACTGGTGAACAAATAATTTCTATCAAAGTAATTTCATACCGTACTATCGTTAAATATGACATCTTGTAAGTACTTATAATAACAATTCGCAATCCTTTTGGTGAACAGTTCTTTGTTAGAGAATAAAGTGGTAATTCGCAGTTGTTCCTCCAATTTGTTCGTTAAGTCGACTTTGTCAGCAAAACAGGCTGTTTGTGGTAAAAATGTAGGTAGAAATGTTTTTCATATCCTCTTGTAAATTAACTTACGTAACACGTAGGTTCTCGAACATAATTTTAAACACCCTGTTGCAAAATTTAAGGCAATTTAAACATTTCGTGTTCATCTTCCACTGCATTTACCCAAGCGAAGGTCGAAAATGTACTTGTGTGCAAAATCTGGGATTACCAAGAAAAATTGCGGCCACTTGCGTCCGAGAGGATGGTTCGTTTATAACGGGGGCCCGGTCTAAGCTCGCAAAAGTTAAAGAAACGCAGAGCCTCTGAATAAATAATGGGACGGAGCGCCAAAACTTTTACAGATATTGGCTTTGTTTCACAGCGGCGGAATATTAACGCGCGCAGCTGCGACACGCAGCGAGACGCTGTATACCACAATTACTAAATGTTAGTGTAGACATTCGACAACAATTTACGTATAACACTATTTATTTCATGTCTAAAGTAGTGTATGTTTTTAACCGATAGTCCATGAAGAGGGTAATCTTTAACTCTGTAGAACTGTAGACACGACTAACGTTTGCTACCATTTGGCAACAGCCAGAAGCGACTTAATGTGCTCTATACGTAGAACCTTGAGATTTTCGCATGTGAATTGCCATTGGCGACGTGTGCTATCCAGCGACTAAGCTTTGCACTTTTTTTACAACAGAGACAGTTGTAACATGCACTCGAGCGACTCATTTACGCTGTAGAGTACAAATAACCAACGTAGTTCTATCATTTGCAGTATTGGTAAACAATACTTTACTATAATATGAAGTACTTCAGCCCTGTAATATAATATTATTGTCCCATGCTAGACACAGTACCTCTTCTACTACTAAGAGTGTAATTCTATACTATACTAACATAGTGACATCGTATTTTACGATCTCTTTTACTAAAATATCGGTTATCGCGTGTTAACTGTGTCTTTGTTCAAACATTTGCCATTCCAGTAATGCGAGCAACATGCGGCTGTCTCGAAACTTTCCTTGTTTTACACTCGCCTATTAATTCTTTACAAATTTCTGGCTCCTTTCTTACGTTGAATATAAATGAGGAGTTAAGCTCGTCGTCTCACTGTGCGACTTTAGTTTTGTCTTCAAGAAATAAACGCTGTGTCACTCTGAGTAGTGGAAACAAAAGAATATACCATGTTGACGGTAAAATATTTAATATAAACATATAGCTTCTTCCAAATAATGGTTTTGTTAGGACTAAACAATCAAAATAAATACAATATAGACTATTTATAAGATAATGTGACCCAACTTAGCCCGATTCTTATCAATGCATAGTAAAATATATTTGTTTATGTTTAAAATGTGCATGACGATTTCGTTGATGTTTCTATTATAATTAAATATTTAATTTAATAAAAAATATATGTTTTATTTCTTCACGAAATGATTTTAGAAAAAAATTAAAATTATGTTAGCCACCAATGGTCCCTTTACCTTAGTTTTTCAATTTATAGTAGTAGTTACATAGCTAATATAATATATTCTTAACTTGTTAGTTAAGAATGTGCATGGTGTTCATGGTTTGTACTTTTTATCAATCGTCAAATAGGCGTATTTATTACGTATTAACCGTGGAACCCGGACTCTTACCAGATGAAACGATCCTCATATTCGATTACTTATTTATTTATTAGGACAACTAACAAAATATACACTATACATATTTTTGTTTAATGTGAAACGTTAAGTAATTCTTGATTTTTAAACTAGAGAACACATGTTTTGTGTTATAGATATCACTCGTCAGCTTTCTATGAAAATTAAATACCAGGCCACGAGTAATGCAAATCATATATTAATTGATCAATGCTAATCATTCCAAACCATATTATAATGTTACCACACGAGGTACCCACATATGAATTCACATTCACCAAGTATCAAATTAGCAAAACTAGGCCAAACAAATATGTATCCAAATAGATTCATCAAATTGTGCCTTTTCATAATGAAAGGTTTAATCAATTTATAAATTAGACTGTACAAAATTTTTGATTTGAAGACAAAATGCGTTCTTTAATAAATACTGCTAGAATTGAAGGTGATCATTTTATATCTAAGAAGTCACATTCTTATTCTTTTTCGACTGATAGTTTAGTAAAAATTATAGAAGTACAAATTGAAAAAGTCAAATCAGTAGGTAAGTAAATTTATTTACCTATTTGATTTTTTTAAAGTAATTACATTAGATCAATATAACTACATGGGTAAAACCACCTGATTTTCAAGGACATTTACCCGATATTATAGGTACACAAACATTTGGTTTAGCCAAATTTCACTAACGAACTGGCTGTAACAGGAGTCTTTAAAGCCCTCAAACCTGACGTAATGCAAACGTAAAACTGTTTGTAATCGTATAAAGATTTCCCTTTGCCTTTTCGTCTGACTTGCTTCGACTTTGAAGGTCTGTAAGTGCTTCATTTTGAAAGTAACCTGAGAATTTGCTTGGACCTTTCCTTCCAATTAAATTCTACGAGAAACCGAAGACTATGTTTTTACCTTGAACAAAATTGCGCGCCCTTTTAAATAAAATAGCGTTTCGTACCTTACACACACGTGTTCGGAATTTGATATTCACAAGTTTCATCTAACTTAAAAATTTACATCTGTATAGGTTACATGATGTGATGCTAATATATTATGTGGAAACTTAGAATATATCGTATGCGTTGATACGATATTGATTTCTGTAAAAATCAATGGCCAGACTAGAAATCAATGAACGAACTCAAAACCCGATTCCTATAATGCTGAAACAGATAAGCAGCTTATGCAAAGTATGGATAGACGGTGTGTTTACCCACTAAGCCGAATTCGGGGAGAAGTAAGAAGAACCTTTGCTTAGTGGCCAGTAACAGTATAATATTTATAGCAACATTATCAATTTTAAAGTTAAAATCTACTTAAGCCTAATAGCTGTAACCAATTGACCCGCATGGCCCTCATTAACGCACGGTGTATATATTTTCATACCAAGTTAGTTCATTTCAGTAATTACTGCCGTCCGATCGTGCGTTTTATTACATTTCCATTTTATTAATAAATGTTTGGATACAGATAACCGGATCGAATATTAAAATCAGATGCGTCACGAGCACTACAACGAATTACCGGGCGCGCTGAGATTTATAATTGCGTTGTGAGGTACCCGAGTTCCGGTAATTGGGTACCCCACTCGTTATCGCTAATAGGCCCGTATATCACGAAGGATACGCTGACAAATTGCAGTCCACTGATCCCGCGTGATAATGTATTGGGCGATAAATAATCCCGCGATCTGTCACACATGAAGAGCTGACATTTGCGGAGTAATTTAAAAGAAGCTGTTACTGAGATGGTATCATAAGAAATTCTGTAGATATCGTCTTTCGTATTTGATGATTTCTCGGTTTTACTTAAGGCGATACCTCAAGGTCCATTTTCATACATTTTGTTTCACCTTTAATCTGGGTAACTAAACAAGTATTGGCAAGTAAAGAATTTAAATTCACGTCTAGTTAGTGATTAGTTCTCGCAGTTGAAAGAAAAACGTAAAAATAATTAATTATCATGGATATTTCTGCCTTTAAAATTTCGTCATATTAAATTTGGACCTTGAGGTATCGCCTTAAGGTTATTTTCTTTTCGAACATTAAAGTCTAGTTATTTTTGACTAGTTGTAAAATAACTTGGAATTAGTTGTAAATTAGGAAAGTAATCAAAATATTATTTTTACATCAATTACTCTCATTATTATATTAAAACTATTATATTACGTCGTACTCTCTATAAGTGTTCGACGTAATATATTAGTTTTGTTGAAATAATAAAGATCATATAACGTTGTTATGATGATTATATATCTATAATACATACAGTAGAACCCGTTTAATACGATTTCTCGCATAATACGCCATTTTCCATCAGTCCCTGCAACTTGAGACATGTTTTCATACATTCTGTTACGCATAATACGATTCGTCATCCCGTTAAATACGCCCTAACGCCAACACATATTACCTCTGCGGTGAGTCAACTCCGATTTTATCACACGCCCAGGCATTATCAGCAGTTAATGATTTAAGACGCTATGTAACTTCTTTGAATCAAAGCGAAGACGCACTACAAAAGTTAAATTACGTTGAAAATCTTGTAATTGCTAATACCTCAAAATCTTTTTGTCAAACTAAAATAAGTGATTATTTTAAATAACGTGATAGATACACGTACATAATTTTTAATACGTACAATTCAATACCTAATATTAATACATACGTATGTAGTAGGTCCGTTTTTTATTTCTCTATATCCCGCATAATACGCTTTCCCGCTTAAGACGCGTTTTGGGTTGAGTCCCTGTGAAATCGTCTTAAACGGGTTTTACTGTATTTAGTTTATTAGCTACGATATACCAGTTGGGAGTGAAACGGACTGTCGAGACCAATGTCCTCGGGTTCAAAATCCAAGACGCGCAATATTGACTTTTCGAAGTGTCTATTATTTATAAATGATCGTTTGTTGTATCGAAGAATTCTCCCCCAGAATTTCGAAGGTATATGAAGTCTGCCAACTTGCACTAAACCAGAATGATGGACTAAGGCTTAAGCCCTCTGAGTGGTAGATGAGGTCATTGTCCAGGAGTGAGACAATATATAATGCAAGGCTGATATTATTATCATTATTAATAAATAAAAAGTTATAAGAGGTAAGAAACGAACAGCCCACTCACTTAATGTCTAACTCGACGCCTGAAAGCAGAAAACTACGCTGTCTGAAATTCAATTTAATTACGTCGAAATTATAATATGCGGTTTTGTTATCATTTGCTAGAAATAATAAAATCTATTTGCGTAATAGTTCCACGAATAGACAGTTATAAAGCGTGTATGTTGAGTCTATGTAATACACCAATAAATTAAATTGCAAAAACAATGTGGAAAAATTAATTGTACGCGACTATGACTATGTTTCGATGTCAGTGTTTTAGTATTTTGTGAAATTAATTTGTATCCAATGTAACTGCTGGACAGATTAAGACTAAGAGCGCAGAGGAATACCAAACAAAACTTTGTAATTCAAGGTGCTGGATGGTGTTTAGACTGTTTATGGGCGGTCAACAATTTGTATGTATATATTAAATACTTTTAAGAAGTAAAAGATTAGTACGTAGTAAACATATAGTAGTAGTAAACAACAATTTAATATTAAAGTACACTGCAAAATTATTATTTGTATCACCAACATTCTCTTGAATACAGTGCTTTATGTAACAACTTCCTATTAAGTTAATAGCAGTCACTGGGTCTCTCGAGCCAATTCCATGTTCGTTATTAAAATATTATACTTCAAGCCAAACTGAAGCAACAACTCTTTCGGAAAACATGACAAAAGAATAATCATTTATAAATAACATGTAATATTTCTTCGTAAAGGCATTGTAAACGTCAATTCTAAGAATTTCAACCACATTTACCGTTGTACAGTAGAATTTAACGTATAAAAAACTGGCCAAGTGTGAATCGGATTTCCACACGAGAGATTTCGGCCGTATTTTTATGTAAAAAATACACTTCACGCCTTTATTGCCGAAGGATTAAAAAAAATGCTAGCAGGGCACCCAGCTTTCATCTGTGTGTTCCGCCCCATGATATGATAGAAGACGAGCCTATCGACATGTAAGACAAATTCTAAACTCCGGGCTTATACTGAGCATGAAAACCTAACCACGGTTCCCGACCCGGGACCTTAGAACGAAGTCGTACGGCAAATCAAGTTCATAATGCAACTACCCCATCGAGGAAGACATAATTATTATTACATATCATTGTTATAGTGTGTTTGGATAACGCAATCAATACCTTTTGCTAAAATTTCAACCCGCTACCTATTACGATAAAAAATTTGAGACCGAACCAGACGTACGAGCAGTATAATATACGTTACATACAATAAGTTATATTTTTGTATTAAGCATAATATTTTAAGCATTATAGTATTATTTCCAATTAGTACGTAGATGTAAAATGTTTCATTTCACATGACACCATCGTAAAATATTCAGTTTGGATATCCTTAGGGATTACATTCAAAGTTTGAATAACTAAAGACGGTATCCCTCGATTACATAACGTTATAACTTGTCTACAAACAGACGAAGAGATAAACCTTCGAGGTGGGATATAGTGTGCCCAATATTCCCCGATAATAGGGGGAATCTGCAAACTCCTTACCATTACAAAAGTCGATTTCAACAATGATTTTAGTCTAAAACTTTCCTCGATTCTGCACAAAGGGATTAAGACAATAACCGCCAAGCTGCCAAGCACCCGGTTTGTGAGTTGATGAAAAGCAATTTAAAGTGCAACCATTCTGCGTTATCGGAAACGTAACTATGGATGTAATGATTATAATTCTTAAGGAGAGTCTTTACACGAACAATCTGATATTCAATCAGTAAGCTTAGTATGATTGACGTTTGATAATCTACAATTTAGATTGGATGGATTGATGAAACGGATGTAAAATATATTTTGAATTGTGGCATATTCATTGCTTTAACTAAACACATAGGTAAATAAACCTAGAAGTACTCAGCGGCGTTTTTGAAATAATTACATCAAATCGATCAAACTGATCGTCCAATTCCAACCATCAATCCGTCAATCCATTTATTTTTTTTTATCTTAAAGCGACTGCACTGGTGCCAAAATGTACATGATCAATACAGAGCATAGTAAACTTATATATACATATATAATATACGTTACATATACTTAATTATATAGGTTTTATATTGTACAAACCTTTCCTAGAAATCGATAGTCAATACGCAGAGGCGACCTTAGCGAACCGGGCAAGCGCCCGGGGCCTTGCGGTTACAGGAGCGTCGCGCGGCGCCTTGGAGGACCATTTTTACGTTCTTACCGACGATACTATTAAAACCGGGGAACTGTTAGTTCCGCACATGGTTTTGGTAATATTTTTTTTTTGCTTTCGTCTGGTGCCTCATTTCGTTTTGGGCCGGCACTGTCGATACGCCATAATAAGTGGTACTATATATAAATGACAATCATTTCTGAGTAAAGTTACGTCACACACATGGAAAGAGAAAAATCACGATCTCACAGTCTGATGGTTATTACGTTTCTGATTTATTTGTTTAATAATTATTGATTGCAGCCCTGTATCATAATATATTATCCCACCGCCGGGAAAGGACTTTGTCTATTACTAGTATAGTTTCAGACCTCGTGCCGATACTAGCTTCAAAAAATGTATAATTTTATAGTTTTCAAATGCAATAAAATATATTTTAAAACCCCTTACGAGTGCATATCAATATAAAATAAACGAAACCATAATAATGGCCTATTATCTACCTTTATTTATGGTTCGAGTGATAAGCCTATCGACCTGGTGCAACATAACACAAACATGGCCGACAATAAAACAAATTGTTGCCACACGTGGCTGCATTTGCAACGCCCGCACACAAAGCTTAATATTTATTATCCTTTCTGTAATGAAACCTTTTATTGGTAGTTTAACAATCACCTCTTTCTATCTTATAAAAAGGCTTTTATAAATGATTGTTTGGTCTGAGTGTACGGTACTGGCTAGGGCCTGTTAAGTTTATGATTACGTTCTCTAATTTCAGGTCCAACACTGGGTTCTGGAAGACAAATTACTTGCGATGAGTGCTGGCTGCCTTTCGTGTGCTGTGTGCTAGCTTGTATTACTTTGGCCATGCATGACCCAAAACTTGGTCCTATGCTTTTCCAAGATCTGCGCCGTGTGCCTGCGCACCGCTGGCAGCGCCCTAGTAACGGGACTGCTTAGGATTGAATCTGTCAGGAAGAACATTAGTTCTAGGCATTAGCCTGACAGAAAGATGTTCGAACAAACAAACGTGAACAATTATTTTACTATAAAATACCTTTTTTCAAACATCTTCTTTATTGCTAGGACGAGACAAGGGCAAGGCATAAATAAATTACGCAATTAAGTATATTATTCACATGCCAAAAGTATATCAAAAGACTCAATTAACATACATAGTGAAAGTAAAGAAACCGTCAATAAATCTAATTGGCTGTAGGCATGATAAGAAAATTCAACAGCAGCCCAACAAAGTGGTTGTCATAACATTTTAGATAAACAACTTATACAAACTCCACCATTACTTGATTAACAGTCTGCCTAGTCGGTTGTTTCTTGACATAATTTTATTAAAGAATCTTATGGTCTTTTGATTCTAAGATTTTCTTATGAAGATATGAATAAACAGCAATATTTTCAACTAAAATATAAAGAAACTAAATTTACTGGTGCAAATAATATCAATAACCTTATAATTGAACGCTATATTATTATCAACAAAAAGAAATGAGAGTTCCTGCACCTATGTATTACAGTTGCTAATTATAAGAGCATTATTATATACATATATATATAGCTTATGAATAGCAGAGGCCGATTGCTTAAATTCAACAAGGCTCAGAGGGAATTAAGACTTCATCAAACGAGGTTGATCCCCGTGAGCTCTCTCCCACCACACTCGAACCCAGGTCACGAGACTGAAATTGTTCCAAGTCCCTAGTGGAATCATATGGACTCCGAGCTTTATTAAAATATTTTTTATGATACGTTACAAGACAGATATGCAAAGATTGTCAAAAGGCAAATAATAGAATATGCTGCGACGCAATCGATGCAAAGCTCCGATTTTTTAATCTTACATTTTCCAATAATAAACTTTCACAGAAGCAGAAGTCGCGCTATGGCCTTATTTTAACGTATTGAATATTCCAAGCGATTTTTCAATTTGCGAAATGAACTAGCGGTTTCCTGAAAAACAGCTAATATTTCTTTCTCGCAACACTTGCTACATGAATGCTATTTTTCATTCATACGTAAACAATGCAACCTCGATTACGATTGAATAAAAGTAGAATAAAGAATATAAAATCAGGCCGACCGTACCCAATACCCATGAGCCGTCGAGGTTCGAAAAGTAGATATCACATTCGTTCATAAATAAAATATGATTGACCCTCGAAATCTTAAGCGGATTATGAATAAAGGGACACAAAGGTCAGCCATCTTTATAAACAAATCGGGGCGTCTAAGGCAATGTTACAAGGACGGGAAAATAAGGGATTATTAAGGTTGTTTAATCTTATCTGGACAATAGTGGCTCGACATGCGACCGAGCCCGATGTCACACGGTGAGGAAACAATAGTAGGCTGTGAAACAAACTGGCTTTCACCGATGCCTAACATTCGCTGAGCACGCAATACCCGACTCAAGTGTCGCGAACGGCAAAAGGAAAAGGAAACGGAACCTATAGTTGTCTAATAATGATTTTATGGAGTGCACAACAGCCTGTATTATTTTAAATGGTATTTTCGCCCTCAGTGTAATATTGCCGTTTACTTTAATAGAACTATGATAGGGCACTTTAGTGTTCAATGCGAAATTGTAAGTAAGTATAGAAGCAATGTCTTATCAACAAAGATGATGGATGCCGAATCCTTTTAATCTTTCCATATTAAGGTAGATAATAAGTTATATTATCTACCTTTTATAATTTAGTAAACAAATTAATACACACACTCCCTGTATCTCTCTCACACAATTGTTCTTCATGAATACTTAATATCTTTCTAGTTCATTAAATAAGTTGGTATATAGCATGTAATAAACCCGTTATTTGCTAATTCGATTAATGATTTTCCACGGTACAAGCCTGGCTTAGTGTGGGAATGATAGTAAATATATTATAATATGACAAAACATTTTAAAATGTTTAAGTAATTAAAATACAAACTGTCTAAAGTGCATTTTTTTTTTGTTATTAATTAATAATCATATACGCATGCTAAAAATAGATTTACTTTTATATAAATAAATACATTCCCAAGTTCAAATTTCATAACGAACAAGGCCAGTTCATGGTCCATAATCTGGCCACCTCCAGCCGCCCACTATGATTGTAATAAAGCAAGTGAAAAATATTTTCACTCTTATTCATGATCTCGCAGCTCATTAAATTTAGTAAAATGTAATAAACACGAAATACCAGACCAACCAGATCGCCTGGAGCATTACTTTATTCAAATACAATTTTCTTAATTAAACGTAAAATGTATCTCTGAAAGAAACACAATGCCCGAAGCTAGGGACGCACTCGCAAGGTACGAAACAGGGTAACTTAAAAGCCGTTATAAATAACACGTAAGTGGACAGTTTTAGTACTGAATTACTACGAAGGTTATGGCTACGGAGGCATTAAATGTAACTCGCTATAAACGTCGCCACGCCAGTTTCTAGCACGATTTAACCTAACACAACGTACTGTTTGTAAACTAAATATATGTGTCACGATTCACGAATGCATCTGATTTATGTTACTTTTGTGTGTGAATTTAAATAAGATTATTAGTGTGAATATTACATGATATGTAAACAATTCCATACGTTCGGTTGAATTGCATTGGTTTATGTTATGCGCTTCTATTTGCAATAGAATAGTTTCCTATATTTTATTTATTACATAGTTTTATGCAATAGATTAGTACACGAAAAAGAAATTCTTCTTTGTAATCAGCATCAAAATTAGTAGAAAAATTAATCAGTTATTGATATTTGAAATATTGTTGTGAGCAAAAGTGGGGGCGTGGTTGGGTTATCGCGCTGTCCTTTTTTCATTCTCGAACCGTTACGGCCAGTGACATTGGGTGACGTCATATTTCACTATTACTATAATTAGATAGCTTCCCTTTCCACCAAATTTCAAAGCTTTATAACTTACTTATTATTGCATGGATTTTGATAATTCCTTTTTCGATGGATTTTGGATGGAATATATTTTTGATTTATGTATAACAAAACATAATAGGGTAACTATTATGTTTTGTTATTGTTTATGCTATCAATAAATTTATGATAAAGTCATTACAAAGTTTTTGCTCTATAGATATTTATGATGTGCATCAAATTGAGCGTAGCTTGCGTGCATTTCATGCATGTAAAAGTGCCTATGTAAGAAAAGAACAAAAATAATTTATTAAAAAGATATATCAACGCTTCTCCAAGTCTGCGTCGAGACCACAGACGCTGTAAAGGCTTCGAAACGCCGGGAGAAAATTAAAATATAATAAATCACAATAAAATACGTAAAATAGTTTTATTTCAATATAATAATCCTTATTTCTCATATGTTAAATCGTATCTGTATAGACGGCGATGTTTTCTAAAAAAAACATAAGTAACGCATACAGTGGAATATAGGAATCCTAACATGTCTAAAGCTTTATGTTAGTTATAGAATCCTCAGGGATTTCTACATCTATACCACTCTTTCTATATCACTCCACTTCTCCAAAACGAATTCTTTGAATTGGCAAACCGCCTCACTCGAGAGTTTTCTTTGTTCCGCCAAAATAAACTAATATGTCAAAGTAATTGAATACACATACAGTTTAATCTCTTACGAGTACAAGTCGCGATTCTAAATGAAAAACAGAAATTCGCTAATGTAATTTGAGCGTCGAATTAAATGTTGATACAAGTAAGCTTCATTAATATTTACGTTAAAATTGTGTTTCAAGAGAAAAAAGAAATCTTGATCTACGGCAAAATTCTCTTGTTTCCGCGCAAGTGAAATATTAACTAAGGAATTACAAATAACGTATTTCCGTTTTATACTGCTTGTTTTATTAAAATGATCTGTTAAATCTGCAATAATATACTTGTTAATTGATGTAATACGATATTCATGTAATATCGGAGTTTTCCTTATTCAGCTTTTTAAGTGGTAATTATTGCAATTATTGAATTAAAGGAATTAATGGTACTTAGCCATTTTAAGATACATAGTAGATGGGATAATAATAATTACTGTTTATTATAATTTGGAAATCTTAATTGTTTTTTATTGGAAATAAGATGTTGTAAACCTTCTGGACTGATACTGAGTAGCAAAACCCAATATCAGTTTGACACACACACTTTGAACACAACACCTCAGAACTACAGTCGTACACTAATACAATTACGTCATCGACTAATTTAATTTAAAAATAATTTTATATATTTTCACGGTATAAATAATAAAACGTATTAAATTAAATACTTACGACTGACGTTGCTTTTACTCTGGAAAAGCCTAATAGAAACTTGTTCTCTAAGAAAAATAATCATAACCATCTCGAGAAATGAACGTCGACGGCACGACCCACGGCAGTATTGTAATTTCTTCACTTTTTTCACTTGTGTTAGATATTATTACGTATTACTAAAACTGGTGTTGGATTTTATTACAGCTTATTACAAATTATACAATATTATCTAATTATTAAACATATTAGAGCTTCGTAGCTGTTTTAATATTATGTAGTAATCATACGTTTATCGCAATTCATTTTCCATATTTTTGTTTAATGATTTAGTCTTTCTGAAATTACGAGCGGACGAACGAAATAATCGATTTTGTGATGTTCTTTTGGACTGACCTTCACGCCACAACCATCTTGCTCGTCTCCTCATTTAGCAAGATAAAAAAGTTCATAGAGAGACTGCGTATAAACATGAGCTCAACATTTTTTCCCAAACCAACCTTATTATTGCACGTTGCGAATAAATCCTTGGAGCACATTTCGCTTCGAGCCAGGACTTGTTGATTGGAGTAAGTTTGCTGGATCCCGACGTTTACCCAATAACCAACGGCCTAAGGCTATAAGATCAGTGACTTACTCCATTCCATTTCACTAGGGAATTTAGTAATATCTTCGTTTATCAAATACAAAAACCATAGAGATACATATTATTGTTAACAACGAGATTTCTAGTGACTCCGCCCGTATGAAAAACCTTTCTCGGAATAGATCTCGTTGTCTGGTTTTCGAGGTAGAAATTAATTTCAACCACTAGTCGAACACTTATTATAATCGCGACGAAATCTACCTTCTTACAACATGGGGTCGTACAAGCGAAGCGCGAAGAAGCAATTAAGCAGACCAGCATAACTGTGCCGACCGTCCGGTATGATTATCTCTTGTCAGTCGACATTTTTTGGGCATCTCTTAACTTACCATCAGGTACATACAGTGAGCTCACTTTGCCATGCCTCCGATAAAAAAAAATACCACATAAAATGCACACAATGCCTGTATCCCCAAGGTAGGCAGAGGTGCAACCACGGCACCCACTTATCGCCTGGGTGTCGGATCACATGGACCGCGTCGACGTATCCCATGATGTGATATGGCACGAACCTATCGCTATATCAGACTCCTAGCTGAGACAGAGCAGAAAAATCCCCAATATCACTTTACCTGACCCGGGATTCGAACCTCAGAACCATGTCGTACCGCACACGCAATAAAACCACGTCACCAAGGCAGTTGCCAAATTTTTGATCATAATAAAAACGAAATTCAAAGATTTCCATTTCCAAACTAACCCCAATATGAATTTGAAAGGTAACTTTCATCAGCTCAGTGGATATAAAATAAGCTTTAAAGTGAAAAGCCGTGCGAAGTGGGCCAGCACTTGCACTTACACGTGCGCCGGGCACGCGAGTCTGAGATAACGAGGTTATTAGTAACACGAGTCCGAGCCACTCATTAATCGATACCGCTAGATTGTCAAGAACGGTTGAAAGTTTTATCTTGTTTAACTCGTTTTTAATGAATAAGTGAGCCGACATATTGGTGTGGTATTTATTTAATTTTTATGAGTTATAAAATGTATTTTTGGTCTGTGGATATAGAGTCCAAAATATATATTATAATATCGATTACCAATAGTTACGAGATTGGCAGCAACAATCAAATGACATCAATTTATTTCAAGTGCAAATTAAACAACCTTGTTGCTAATCCGTAATATGGTTTCGGTTTTACAGTATAATATCTTAAAAATTAGTAACAATAATAAAATTGAGTCTAAAATTTGGTGAACTTTTAACACCCCCAGAGGATGAGATCTTATTCGTGAACAGAAAATGAAGCCGCTCGTAGATTATTGAAAACTATACCCAGTGAAAAGTTTCATCTCATCTTTAATAATATAATAGGTAGTTTGCCAGAAAGTTCGCAATTTTGAACTTAATTTGCCTTGCTGTGTTAATACAACCCACGCTTGATAAATGTTGTATTTGAGACTAAATGTTGTTCAGGCTCCGACGACGAGAAAGATCTTTGTCTGTATAAAATTCCTAACATGTACTATACTAGGATAAAAATCTGTACGACAAACTTTATCCAAATCCGTTGAACGGGGTGCATGTTTACTTTTAACAAACATCCAAACCCTCAAACACCTCATAGACTCTCGCAATTATGAAATTAGTAAAAAAGATCAATAAATGGAATTATTAGCGGCGACAGCCTAGTTGGGTAAGGAACGGACTGCCGAGACAAATATCCGTAGGTTCAAAACCTAAGGATACGCATATCCGACATTTCTAAAATTATGTGTGTATTCTTTGTTAATCATCGTTTGCTTTAACGATGAAGGAAAACATCGTGAGAAAACCTGCATAGCTTAGTTCTCTAAAGGAATTTTATGGGTGTGTGAAGTTTACCAATCTGCACTAGGCCAGCGTGGTGGACTAAGGCCTAATCCCTCCCAGCAGTAGAGGAGGCCAGTGCCCAACATCAGGACAGCATATAATACAGGACTAATATTATATTATATAAATTAAATTGTGATACAACGCCTAAATTCTGAGTGTCGACAAAATGTACGTTAATGGTGTTGTTAATATTAATTCTCTTCCGAATTCAAGAGAGCATAAATAATATGCGCCACACGCAAAATGGAAAATGGCTTCCACCTATTACTTCCATAATCCCTTTTGCAACTCTGTCCTTTAGTTGCCTTTTACGACGCAAATGTAATATGAAGATATACAACGAATATAACTTCCACATCAGAGAATTTTCGAGCAAGACTAAATCCATACATACATTACTCAACGAAGGAAAACAACCTGAGACATTACGCATGTCATTTGAATAATTTCCGGCGTATCATGTCGTGTGGGAACTAAACAAATGGTATCTCGTCTCGTCTCTTATGTACAGATAATGGATGAAGAGGGCGCATATTGAACCGATAGGTATAAAAAAATAATGATCAATAAATATTCGATATAAAGATAACGTATTAAAAAAAAACAATCGTATTGAATGTCGACTTGTACGTAAACTTCATCTGTTGTATCCAACAAGCTTAAAAGATCCAAAAATCTTATAGTGTATTCTAAATTCGTATGATTTCACTATCGATATCAAAATAGATAATAGGCGATTTTGAACTTTCATAACTTCAAATGAAATTTTGCGTCCCGACTAACCCTAATAAGCAGGTTGCACCGAATTCGCTGCATTATAATGTCCATCAACAAATTCAAACGAAACAAACTCTTCCAGATAACGCCTTCGATAAACATTGGAGTATATCTTTCATCGATCAACCCGCAGTTATGATAGCCAGCAAGTTATCTGTGAACCGGGGCCTACTAATGTATGTATATTGTTTTACATTAATTTGCAGTGAAGCGTTATTGTTACTCCGGCGTATTGTGCTGTTGATCGATGTGATAGGAATAGGCTCTCGGCTGCACGCCACCCCATCATAATATTGAGTGTCTGCGCGCTCGACCGAAAAATAGTCGTCGTGGGTCGCTTGTATCATTATAACCTGCATTTTATTGCCTCCAGTTTCGCCGTTTCCAGATATTCGTATGTAAATTGGTTTAATACTTTTTTGGCCTCTTGAACTCTCAACTTTGGCAATTATTCTTGAGATGTCTTCGAATAGCAACCGCAGAAAAGCGGACGATGGGTTGCGGTGGCGCGGTTTTCTTTCAAACTGCAAGGTTAAAGTCTTTTCTGCGTAGCTACCACGATATAACATTTTGCAAACAGAAGTTTAATTATAAGGTTATAACCTTGTTAAAAAAAACATTATTTCGTCTCTCTTAATTCTCGACAAGGCAGGCGTATGTGAATTGAATGACTACTTTTCAACAACAGCTATTCTGCCCGGTGTAAATTAACAAGAAAATAATTTTAATTCTAAAATTTCCAACACATTTACTTTGCAAAAATTAAATTGGCATTCCTCGAATGGCTAGAAGCGGGACAATCTATAAGATAGCTAAATACATTAATAATTTGGTTACTTTATTTTAGTGGTTATAGCTTAATTTAATACGACGAAATTTCAAAGGCCGAAATATCCATGCATATTAATTATTTTTACGTTTTTCTTTCAACTGCGAGAACTAATCACTAACTAGACGTGAATTTAAATTCTTTACTTGTCAATACTTGTTTAGTTACCCAGATTAAAGGTGAAACAAAATGTATGAAAAATGGACCTTAAGCTATAACCTTAAACATGTAAAGAACTTTTATTAATGCAGTTAGATGTTGACTCAAATCAAATTATAACCTCCTTTATCTGTAAGGTGAACTAGAACGGGCGTATATTAAGGCCGCGACAGTTTGCCACAATTTATCTAGTTCCAGAATCACACACGATAAAACCCATGTCGTTGTTTTAAATATCCTCATTTTAGTCCTTGTTAGAAATATTGGTTTGAGCTCTGCGCGGTTACTCAGTCAGTGTTAAACTTTTCATTACGAAGAATACCAACCGATTCATGTTGATGATCACAAACTGCTGCTTGAAGTCAGGGAAAGAACCGACAGTGCTCTCTTACAAGCCGACATAAATAGAGTAGTGGAGTGGAGCTATGAGAACCACCTACTCTTCAATGTTGCCAAGTGTTCGGTGTTAACTTTTACTCGTAGTCGAACACCGCTGTGCTGTGAGTATAAAGTAGATTCAACTCCGATGCAACGGGTGTCACAGGTGCGTGATTTGGGGGTGGTTCTCACTCCTGACTTGACATTTCGTGGTCATATTACCAATATATGCAAAAAAGCAAATCGGCACCACGGCAGTTCCCCAAAAAAAAACTGACCATTCGTAGACGACAGCAAATTAGTACAAATTGAGTTTCCTTCTGAATTTATGGAACCAAGAAATGAAGGCTGCCTCGAACATATTTACTGAATACGCGTAATGAATTTAAAATTAATTTGAACGCTCATACAGAAATGCCGTTTAATTAATTAGTCTGTTTTAATGTCGTACGGTAATTAAACGCATCTAAAGGCTTAAGCGGAATTTAACGACCTTCCTTGCAATCTATAGATAGATATTTATTAAAGGGAACGACCGTCCTTGGTTCACCGTTTATAATTCCATGAAATAATAATATCTACATCGTATTGAATACCTATGCATTGCTGGCCACAGACTTTATTTTTACTAAGAGGGTTTATAATATTAATTTCATACAGTTTAACGAGCGAACTGCAGTCAAAATAAAACGCTAAGCTTCGGGAGACTGTATAACTCAACAGTCTCAAGAATTATGCCGACCTGCATAATTAAACACAAAATACACACACCCACACATCACGCATTTATCCCAGAAGAGGTATGCAGAGGCATAACCAGGGCACTCACTTATCGCATAGTGTTCCGTCCCATGATCTGATAGGGGACGAGTCTATCGCCATATCGGGCACAAATTCCAGACTCCCGGCTGATACTGAGCAGAAAAACGCAAATATCACTTTGCCCGACCTGGCATTCGAACCCAGGACCTCCGAGCGCTGCCGTACCGCGCATGCAGTACAACTACGCCACCGAGGTAGTCATAAAGACAAACTAGTTCTACAATTGATCTGATAAAATGTTTTATTTTTTGCGTGCATTTTGTATCTTGAAATATCTCAAAACATTCATTTTCAATATAATATAATGTAATACAACTTAAGTTACAAAGTAAATTGATTATCCAATAATTCCCTTCCAGACGATTCAATATAACTTACAATTTGATTCCCAATTGAATTGATCAGCAATCTGGTTATCCACCCACACCTATTGGTATGTTCATTGAATTTTGCCACTTTGTAGAACTAACTTGTATCGATGTGTCCATTGTTTAAACTGTACTAATATATAAAGCTGAAGAGTATGTGTCTTTGAACGCGCTAATATCAAGAACTATTGAACGACGAATTTTGAAAAAAAAATCGGTAATAGGAATCTACATCCCTCCTGAGTGCTATAGGCTCTTATCCCAGGAAAATATTTATTCCTGAAAAAGATTTCCACGTGGACGCAGCCGCAGGCGAAAGCAAGTGCTTATTATACAACCGAATTTATAAACAACGTATGACTGCATTTGTCATTCACATTAAATGTAATTTGCTGAAGTATACCATTGGTTTAATAAACCTCTATTTGAACAATGCTGTTTGACAGCACACACAATAATACGGTGGTGATTTGCTGGTGGTAGGATGTTTGTATCAACCTGGATATCGTCCACCGTACTCAAGGTGTAAAACCCGTTATAATGCCTCACGTGAGTGTGTGATGTTCTGGAATCAGTCTAGCCGACTGAAGAAGAGAAATCGTCTGTCGACACTTTTTCTGGAACCTACTCTGGTTTCCATCACTTTAAGGTCACTTTACCGTGTCCGTAATAAAACATAACTGACAAATGTAATAAGTGACTCTCTCATACGAGACTTCTAACCCATATCTTTTTCAGAGACTGAATAAAGCCGTCAATTTGCATCAAAAATTTGCATCAAACCCAACTGTTCCGTCACAATTTTGTCAGACTAATTCCTTCTGCAAACCCTTTTTTATCTTTTTATGCATTAATTCCATAGTATGTTGTACATTTTGCCAGTCTAGTCAAATAACTTATCAAATACATCTTTTGGGAATAGATTTAATAAACCAATATATTAATTCCCTCTATACATATTAATTAGAACATTATTTTAAAAAAAATTGTCTCGGTGGCATAATTGTATTATTGGCGCGCTACGGCACCGCTCTGAGGTTACGAATCTCGGATCGGGCAAAGTGATATTGGCTTTTTTAACTCAGTATCAGCCCGAAGTCTAAAATTCGTACCCGATATGGCGATAGACTCGCACATCATGCGATGCTTAGCGAAAAGAAAGTGCCCTGGCTACACACTTGCGTACCTCTTCGGAGATAAAGACGTGATGTGTCTGTGTGTATCTGTGTATCTCTCTCTCTCTCTCTCTCTCTATCTCACTGTGTGTGTGTGTGTGTGTTTATACAATTTGAAGCAACATCTTGAAAACAAATTTAATTTTGTGCCTCCTTTTTGGAAATGGTTTGGTCGATAAATAGTTAAAACACACACGTACAAACATTAAATTTAGCGAATATTTTTTTAAACGCTTTATAAATATTTTATTTAACAAAAATGATTATATTTCATGATTTAAAAGTAATAATAATATCAGCTCTATATTGTATAGATGCTGTCCCACTGCTGAGCACGGACCTCCTCTACTATAGAGAAGGATTAGGCCTTAGTCCACTATGCTGATTACGTTAGTGATTGCAATTGATGCTAATTTGTTATAATATTTTAAGTTTAAAATATTATAGTTATACAAAAAACTTATAGTTATATGTCTGCGAATTTTGTCTTAGTAAAACTATAAATAAATAGGTAGGCTACAGATAAGCTAATTAAAACACGAGCTATGTTATTTTAGTTCCCAGCATATCTATTGTTTTACTAATAATTTAATGGTGCTAATACGGAATTTGAATTAATACAGACATGAAGATAATATAAATAGTTTAAGTTACCTTTAACATCTATCATTACTTTAACACAAACATAAATAACACAAAAAGAGCCGCACCCAATATCTATTTTTAGTTCGTCCAATATAATCACCTTATACGAAACCGGCGCCGAAACTTAGTTTGGAACTAATAAACGGGGGTTAGTGGGCCGTTTAGTCGAAACAGAGCCTCTAGTGGCACGGTGAAGGCCCTGTTTGTGCTGAGATCAGCGCTGTCGCGAAGGGCACGAGCTTAATCGATCGATTACAGGCACACGGCCAGTTTTCTCGCGTGAATCGGAATGTGATTTTACAAATTCAAATTTCGAATGCGATTTCAATATTTATAAACGTGGTAATATGTAATAATAGATGCGTGCCGCCACAGGTACACATAATAATTTATTTATGAACAAAATAATTGAAGTCCAATAATTATGTAATTATTGTCAATAGATACTTTTAATTAATAAATGTGTTAAATCATTCTAACTCATAGAAAATTTATATGCTGTTCAAGAAATTATATTCATAGATACAATATTTCTGGGAATACACGCACATTCATTATATCATTACCAACATAATTATACAAGCAATTATTATACTATGTAGATATACACAATAATGCCGTACAAGGCATGTCACGGTTCCCATATGTGCTCCATTAGTGTTTGACCTGATTGACAGCGAGCTGTAAAGTTGTAGGTTAAACGCTGGTAAATTTACATTAAGCCGGTAATGAAGTCCTGGATTATATTATCGGCCAATATGCTTCCTACAAACTGTATCATTACCAGCACGTTATTGAGCGTTTATAACAATAACCTTGATGGAATAACTTGTAATATCGCGCCTTTAAAGACAAACAATATAAACATTTTCAATACTATTTTTATTTCAGTTTATCTATAAAGGCAATATAATATATATTTTTGCACCAACCTTATACTCTATACTACACCTGTATTCACGAGTAACAAATACTATAAGACCGCCCACTGCGCCCAAATGTATATTTGATTCAATATGTTTATTTTGCTTCGTTTATTTGACAGCCACCTGAAGGAAAGTCGTATCTCAAATTAGCTAATGACAGCGTCTCTATGCCTGCCCACGGCGAGACCGTCATACCGAAATCACTGAGTAACATACTTTCACAGCATTGCTCCGTACTTAGCTTAGTAACATTTGCAAATACGGGCGTTAGCGTGGACCTTATTCTACATATTTTAATGTTAAGTGAATCTGATTTTAAAACTTATGGTCCCACATATTTTATATTTTAAAATGTTAATAATGGAATAGGTTGATTCTTTGTTCAGATGAAACACTGCTATCGAAATTAGTTTTCGTAATAGTATAGTAAACACATCTCAAAATTGGTATGGTTTACCTATTCTATTAAAAATAATAGCACGTACTTATACCTATTTTCTATGGCGTATTTAAAATTTTTGACGGAATGAAAATTTTATGAATAAAAAACGTTCCTCGGAAAACAGCATCAAAATTGGTTATAAAATTAAGGAGCAATTAATATTTAAAATGTTTGCATAAGAAAGAGAGCGCGCGGTGCGAACACTGCTATCTCTTTCGCACTCATCCAATGAAATGAAGGTGACATTAATTACTTACACTCAACGCAAACATATCTTTTATATTTAATTTAGCAATCATCCGGCCTTTAAGATTTTAAATAGGTCTTTTATTTTGTTTATTCTTCATGCGTTTTTTTGCCCTAGAATTTGTTATTACCACCACCAACACAGTAACCTAGTAGTGGGCATACTGCCCACTACTAAGCACTCGCCTCCTATTCTACTGAGAGGATTTTTTTGGGCTTTAGTCCACCATGCTGACGTGCATGTATGATGGACTAAAGCCCATGCATACATACCTTTGCAATTCTTAGAAAGAACTTGCTGAGGCATGCAGATTTATATGATTACCAAAGAATACGTATGTACTTTAAAAAAGTCAGAGGTGTGGGCCTTGGGTTTCAACCTGCCGACATTCGTATCAGCTGTCCATTCTTATCCCAACAAGGTCTCGCCGCTTCTAATTCTATTCATCATCAACATCATCATCAGCTACATAAAGTCCACTGCTGAAGACAGGGCTCCCCTACAGATTTCCAGATGGACTTTTTGAAAGCGACCGGTATCCTGCGTGTTCCTGTCACCTTTATCAAGTAGTCGGTCCACCTTGCATGTGGACGTCCAACGCTACACTTGCCGGCATGTGGTCTCAACTCGAGAATTTTTTTGCCGTCAGTTCTGCGAACTATATGCCCTGCCCACTGCCACTTCAGCTTGCCAATCCGCTGGGCTATGTCGGTGTCTTAGTTCTTCTATAGATCTCTTCATTTCTGATTTAATCGCGTGGAAATACCGAGCATAACCCTCTTCATGGGTCGCTGAATGAGCGTGAGCCATCTTAGGCGACCATCATAGTCAAAGGCCATGTCTCAGTGCCGTAATTCTAATTCTATTTCTACTGAGTTATCTTATTTAATCTTAGTTCGAATCTTCTTACCAATATTTAATTTAGAACAAAGTAGTACAGTAGTAGTACTTTATAGTATTGGCGACGTTCGAGCGACGACGACCGACGAAATGTGTACAAATATCATCCAATACAGACCTGAAGCCAACCTACATAATTACATCTATACGCTTCGTTTAAGGGAGCCGATACTGTAAGTGGGAACATCTACGTTAGTCTTATAGATTATACTGATTGAGTGCTATAGAAATAAGCCGTATTTTACTTGTTTTTTTTTTTCTGGAATAACGAAACATCTTACACAAATTGTAATTTAGAAAATGTCAGAAGTTATTTAGAGATTTGGATGTTTGTTTAAAGAAAACTCAATATGGAACGATATTGATAAGATAGATAATGCCCTAGATTAAGGCATATATAATATTTTTTGTTCAGTCTCAGGTCGGAGTCTGGAGTTTGTACCCGATATAGTGACAGGTTTGCTTCCAATCATATCATGGGACGGAATATATATGATGAAAAGTGGATGCATTTATTACGCGTCTATCTCAACGTGCATGTGTGTGTGTGGTATGTGCGCACGCATATATGTGTGTGCGTCCCATTCGGACGAAGTTGTAAGCAACAACAAATATTCACATATAATTCGAACATATAACACACGGCTCATACTTTGTAAAGTATACACATATTGTACACTCGGGTTTCACATAGAGTTTTAGTACTAATTGAACGTAACATTTATATGCAGAACAGGTAACATTAGTTTCTATGCAAGTATTAAAGGAGAATATAGACTAGACTAGAAAAAGAGACGCCACGTAATATGCAGTTTAAATGCAATTTAATTACACAAGACTATATTGGCCGTATTATAGTTAATAACAAATATTTTAAAGTTGTGTAATATGAACCAATTATATGACATCATATAAAATGATATCATACAGTTACAATAAATTTTAAATATATATTTAGATACAAAATACAAAAAAAAATTGAATGAATAATACAAAGCTATTTCAAAAAGTAACGTAAAATGTGTAAAGGCTTGCTTTGACGTCTCGCAATAAAAGCGGCTTACAGAAAAAGTAATACAATGCGAACACAAAAACGAAGAGCTACAAAATTCTATCGTTTGCTTACGAAAATCTTATAAGAATCCATTACAAACATCACAATTAAGCTTATGAGATGATGTTACATTTCTGCGTAACATATTGTGAGAAATACTTGACAAATTTGATGCTATTTGGAAGACTAAGCTTGTTGAATGTTAGAATGTATATCTTTTATGTATAAAAGACTAAAATATAATATAGAAAATATTGTAGGTATGAAATGATTTCATGTGTTTGTAGGAAACATTAATAATGGAAAGAATTTCCAATCGTCGTCGTAGTTATATATATTAGGAGTATATATATATATATATATATATATATATATATATATATATATATATATATATATATATATATATATATATATATATTATATTTGTATGTAAAGCTTAAGAGTATGTTTGTTTGAACGCGTTGTTCTCAGAAACTACTAAGCCGATGAAGAATTTGTTTTACTTATAGGAAGCTACATTACTCTTTAGTGTTATAGGGTATTTTTTATCCTGGCAAAATATTTATGGCCTTAAAATATTTATACCGGAAGAAGTTTTCCATGCCGGCACACCAAATATATGTATACCTCAAATGTATTGTCACTTGTTATGCAATACAAATAAACCTTTTTAAAACTTCTTTCGAGGCGTATTCTACAATTATTGTGTGAAATATACTTAAGACACACCTATTCCTAATTCATTCATTTTAGTGGTTTTGTTTAGAACGTCTAATGTTACAAGTACATAATAAAATGAAATATATAAAATTAAGTTCTCAAAGATTTCTGTTTTACGTAGGTATGTAGTATGCTTGTATGAAAAGATTGTAGCTAAAGGCAAAACTAAATTATAAAACAACCCAAAGCCAACAAAACAATTAAACCTTCGTAATAATAAAGAAGACAGCAGAACTGAAAAGGAAAAATTACTTTTGTTCTGAACATAATTAGTTTTGTTGAAAATGGCTGAAATATTTTTTACTATTGTTTGGGAAATTAACTTTTCATTTCTTAGTAAAAGTTAATAACAGAGAGTCCTTGTTATTTTAAACCACATTTTACATTAGGTTGTCTCAATGGCGTCTTTGTATGTCGGGCGTGTTACGGCTATCGCGCTGAGGTTTTGGGTTCAAATTTCGGTTCAAAATTAAGTTTCTCTACTAAGTGTGAGCCCGGAGTCTGGAAATATGCATAGTAAATGGCAATATGCCAGTCCCTTGTTAATACTTAACTAAGCTGGCGAAATGTGAGTGCGTTACACCTCTGTACCCCTTAAAAGGAGAAAAGACATGATGCTATATATGTATGTATGTACTACAATTATACTGTGAAGTTGAATTAATATATCTATATATATATATATATATATATATATATATATATATATATATAAATGAATCCCTATTTCCCTTGGTCACGCCATCACGCGTGAACGGCTGGACCGATTTCTTTTTTTTTTGTATTTCTTATTGTCAGGAGAAGGTACTTATGAAAGAAAAAAGTAAAAAGATTGCGCGGAAAATTAGAAAATTTAAGAAAACTTAACGAAAATATTAATTTTATATAACTGTCAATTGTTTAAAATAACTGTCAGCGATTGACAGAATGCGCGCTGCAAATTTATTGTTATGACGGGACAACGTCTGTCGGGTCAGCTAGTTTTTAATATAATTCACTATTCCAAACTCTACAGTCACGTTATATCATTTTTGAAGACATAATATATATTTAAATATCAAAACATATATACTAAGGAACAGACGTTTCACATAACACACCATTAAAGTTCCCAAACCAAAGCCCGGTCATTATTATAAACATATTCGAGATCGAAAGATAATAGGTGCCGAACTCTCCTAATGGGATTTTATATACCGTCATTATATATAAGATTAAACTGCTAAAAGGTATCCGAAAGTTTGTACAAGCATCCAACTGGATATCCACTGAAATTGGCTTTACCGCCGACGTTCGCCAAGAGCTCCAAAAGTGGTCGACTATCTGCCCTGTATGCCGCACTAGACCGCATCTGTCTACAGTTTTGGCTCACAACTTCGGAATATATGTGCACGCTTTCCTCGGCTTTTATTACTTCTATTTACTTCGTGCTGAGGTTATTTATGCTGCGGAGTTTGTGCTAACGCCTAAATAAAGTAGCGCGCAATTATGATATAACATAATTTACTAAGGTTCTATTTTTAAATGTATTTTGTGGATGATTTGTTCCTGCCGAAAAGAATTATCGATTAGAAACTAATATCATCGACCAACTAATAAAACTATTCGATTTTGAAACAGATTTAATAAGAATAATAACAAGATTTTTTACCATGTTTGTGCCCAGCTGTTTAGAATACTTCAATGATCTCCCACCAATGCTCAGGGGTGAAAACATTGCTATTCGTTGATTTTCAACACTTTAACAGTATTGCAGATAATAAATGAATGACCAATCTCAACGGAGGTCAACTAGGTACGCAGGAGATATTATAGTACACAAGTGTATGCGCAGTACTCAGGTGCACTCTCTGTACCATCACTCTCATAGTCCGGTGAGACGACAATCCGACATGACCGGCGAGAGCTCAGAAGGTGTACTTCGAAAAACGAACGTCGAAACGTCGGTCCGAAATGAAGAAACGACGAACTTCGGATTTAACTCTACTACCAAAATACTTCGGATTCATCACTGTTCTGACGCTTAACTTAGTGGTAGGATCAATTCCCCGTATTTTTTTAGGAGAAAGCAGTGGAACTTTATCCTCGCAGATGGTTTTAAAAATATAACTATAAGTTCTTACAAATTCCATGTCTGAAATATAGCGATGAACGGAGCGGATCCATCGTCGAATCCGTCATCGGATCCGTAACACTTCGTAGTAACAAAACGTGCGATCCCTTACCTGAAAGTACGGATTTCGTTTTTCGAAGTAGACCCTCAGGCGCTGAACTAACGGCTTTACGTGCTTTCCGAGGCATGGGGTTATCATACCGTCAACTTCCTAACTACGAGCTGCGACTAAAAATTTTTAAGATGAAAAACCCAGTCTCATTTATTTTTAGCCTGACCGGGGATCGAACCCTAGACCTCATCGCGCTAGTCGTACTGGTACCGCGTACGCATTACAACTACACCACTGAGGCAGCCGAGTGGAGATAACAGTGAGCTCCAAGCACGTAATGCTAACTATCATATAATCTATCGCGCGGTACGAACATACGTCTCTCCCAAATTGTCATTTAGAATGCGTATTGCGGGAATTGTATTAGGTGTGCACTACCGCTTCTGTTTACCCTTATGCAGGTAACCCAATCAACACGTCCTGACACCTCGCGGCTCGCACTAAGCTCCGCCATGCATACTGATTCCTGCCTCCATGCAGAGCCTGTAGTTAGTGAACAGAAAGCCAATTTAGCTCCACAATTTCCCTAATGAGATGGCCTAATGCAAGCCATTGTGTGACTGTATTAGCAAATTTATGCATTTGAATAAATTAACTAATTAAACAATTTGAAAATCGAACGTCATATTTATCTGAAATTTGGGAATATAACAGGTTAAAACAGTCGTTACGTCGTTTTTTATTTATTCTTTCTATTTCTTTTTATGTATTTAATCTCCAAAACAATGTCATAATGACCTTAAAAAAATATGTTAGTGCGACAGATTCTTTTACTTGCAAACAAATTTGACATAATACGAAAAAAGTAGAAGTGTTGTCGTCATAAGTCCGTGTCAGATAAAACGTAATGAAAGAAAAGCTTGCACATGCGAATTGCCTAATGACACACGCGCCGCGTGCTGAAATATTCATGACTATGTATGAAAAGAAAAACTCATTTTTTATTTATATTTGCAACTTCAAAAAAAGTAATAACAGAGAACCAACAAAATTGGAAAGCACTTATACATTTTCGAATAATACTTCTCTTGTCAACAAGGTAATTAGCAAGGCAACTTTACAAAGCAGTGAGTGTTATTAACATTGCCAAACGCCGCTTGAACGGTATCCGTTTTGCCCTGATTAAACTAGACAAAGCCGGCAAATTAACAATCTCTGTGGGTAGTGCAATGATATCAAATAGTTGCCTAGGTTTCTTTGTACTTCACACCTGGATATTATACTTAAAATAATTTAACATTATGATGAATATTAGGTATAGGGCAGGGATGGCGAACCAATGGCATGCGTGCAATTGGTGGCACGTGACAAAATGATTCGGGCACGCGAGTAATATGCCAAACATTGTATATGTATCGCTCTTAGGCCTTCACTTGGCTACACATCCTGATGTATAGCCAAGTGAACTGCACCTGTGCAGTAAAGTCATTTTGCCGAGTCTGGAAAAAAAAATATATAGTTGGGTCATAAAAAATAAGCTAAAAAGGGGTACTGCGTTAGATAAAACCAGTCCTGGATGGCACGTTACAGGCCATATATTTATTTTTATAAATAATAAAACGTTAACCATTAAAGGTTCGACATCCCTGGTATAGAGTATACCTACCCGAATAACAATAAGATTTGGGTAATTTCTCATGCTCAATTTTAATAACTTTAGTAAAACAATATGGAAACTTATTACAAATTCTAATTTTAAGATAAAAATAACATGAAAATTAAATTACTTATGTCATAAAGGAGGCGGGAGGTAAAAATTCTTTTCACCGTAAACCCGACGCGAAATTAGCAAAATCTTATATACGACGGTTTAAATGAATACATATTTTCTTTTTCAGGTGCGCTTCATTTCTTTTCATCGTCCACCCGAAGTCTTCAAGTAAGTCGTAAAGTGCACGAGAGTGAATATAATAAATAATAAATGAGCTTCGCCAAGCCAACTTAAAATTACTTAGCGATTTGAAACTTTCACAGATGTATGCAGATTGGACGCATACGATGGTTGGTTTATTTAACATTATTCGTGATAGTAATATTTAAGAGAAAATTTAATGTCATTGCAATAAAATTAATTTACTATGACACTATATCATAAGTTATATTTAACTTATTCAGTAATCATTACATAATTAGATAAAACTTGATAACTTTCTTTTTTTTCAACTTTCATGGAAGATAGTTACAATTTACAAACACCCTCAACGTCTAACGGCGTCGTACAAGACCGATCTACCGCACTATCGTCTGTCTTCTTGTTAAATCGTGGGAAAAAGTAATTTGAGGCATTAGTTACTCTGGAGCTTCTTTGATCTTCCTTCAAAGTACATAATATAAAATAAAGTACACTTACTATATACAATAAATATACGTACATGCACTTATAACAACCGAATATAGAATACTTAATTAAAATTGATCATACTATACATATTTAAACCACAAAATACAACACTGAACACAAATCGTAATCTAACCTATTTCGTAAACGTTACTTATTAACGAAACTGGCAATCAAACTTCCGCCAGAATGAAAAACAAATAACTTGTATCAAACCATTATTTTAAAATTGGAACTGGAAAAGTTCCTTGTGTAATCATATTTATAAGCTTTATTAACAATGAACATCAAAGTTGACAGTTGAATGCGAAGTATAGCAAGACAAATGGCGAGGCGCGGGCGGGCCTTGATCGTAAAGATAAAGCCTCCGTGTACATTAACTGAGCAATTTACTTTAGAATTGTTTCAAATATTAGAGGGTTGGGGTGATTACTGAATGTCTTTCGGCATCTGCAGTGCGTGACAAATGCTACGCATGAATTAACAATGATGAAGACATGTGGGTGTGATAAAAACAGAAATATTTAGCTTCTCAACTAGTTGTACAAGAAAAAACATCATTAATCAAGAGGCTGCGTATTTAGGCCGTAAAATCGACAAAGTCCTAGACGGAGTCAGCAGGATGAGCAGTCACAATTCCGTTACTAGTTTTTCGATTCGAAAAATACTCTTGACGTACTCGAAATACTATATTATATCCATAATATTATATGAAGAAGTGGTTAAATTTGTTTTCCCAGAAATATAATGGAGGAAAGAATGTTACCGAGAAAGATTTGGGTAAATATTTATAAACTTATATACACATTTGGCGATAAGATTTATCTCTAAATGAGAATAAGAAAGAAGAAAAATAAAAGCAAAATATTAAACGCGATAAAAAAATATCCAACAGGAATAAAGAAGGTGAAATAAAGGTAATAGGTACTATAATAATATATCCTTGGCAATAACGCAAGTATAAACATAAAAACAAGAAATATTATTTACCTTCATTGCATTGTTGCCCAAAACACAACCGTTAGAAATTACAAAGTCTTCACGTAAAAGATCTTTTTAAATATCCTTCCTTCATTCTTTATTGCATTTTAAGAATAGCGCAGCGATAGTATGTAAAAATAAAAGAATAATAGTACATATTTTGTAGAGATCATAAAGAATCAGTTATTTATAACCAAGGGCTGCTCACGGCTTCGTCGCTAAGAAGTCCTTTAGAAAAAAAATATCCAGAACGTACTCTATGCGTGTACCAAATCTCACTTCAATCTTGGGAGGTATTATCCTTACAGGTATGCGTTTATTTTTAACAAACATCTAAACTTCATCACAATATTCACATTTATAACGAAGTATGCATACTATGAGTCAAATGACAGTGCCAAGTTTACCCACCGAAAAGCGTATCTGTCCCTAACTAAGCATGAAACGGCCCTTTCCAGTCCTAAATGCCTTAAATATTTTAAACGGTCCTGCTTTCCGTGATATTTAAAGAGTAATTCAATTTTGTTAGTTACCCAGGCGGTGTTTCTTCGTGTATCAAATTCCTTTAAATGTAAGTGATTCGTTTATTCAGTGAGCCTTTATTTATATCAATAAGATAATTTGATATATTGTGCTTTTTCTTAAATGGTTTTGTTTAATTTTCTAAAATAACACCTGATTTATATATCAATCTAGGCTTTAGATTTTAGGGACTAAGGCATAATTTGATTGTGTGCCAAAGATGTCCAAAAACGGATGTTATTCGACAAAAAATTTAACCAACATAATTTATATATATTTAAATAGAACTTTTAAAAACTATCTTTTTGAAATAATTAATAACAATTATATCAGCCCTGAGCTAGGCACGGGCCTCGTTTACTGCTGAAAGGGATATTGAAATTGATCTTTTAATATTAAAGAGCTCCGTTCTTGCGTTTTTTGTAATTTTAGGTTACTCAAAAATTACACTTAAAATAAACGCTTTGGAAATATAAATGTTACATTGAAACGCACACCCAACAAAGTAAAATTGACAAATTAATGTTTATTTGTCTCTAAGACTAACCGCGAATGATAATAACTGATTACTTATGTTAAAAAAATAAAACAAATTTTAAGTTCCACCTCTTTTGACGACTCAAAGAAGGTATTTTTTGCGTTACTCTGCCAAGACAGTTCTTTTTATTTTTCTTATAAGTGTAGGGGCCTAAAGTTATTCTTTTAATGATTCCAAGCTCCACATTCACGCCACTTTGTTATTCAATCAGTTTGAGGTTGATTGGAATTTGTTTGAAATAAAGACCCGCACCCATAAAAAAAGCGGACATGTTTTATCCAAAACCATTCAGCGGATTTTGCGTTTATCTCAAATAATTCTCATCCAAATATCTAACCACGCAAAATATATTTCCACAGTCAGCACATTTATGATATTAAAAGAATAGTGGGACACATTCCAAAGTACAATGCTGTATTCATACGTTGTACATATCAAATAGCGCGAAAATGAATTAATGTTATGAATTTTAAATTTCTTGAATCCACAAAAGTGTATAAAAGTTTTTAATTAACATTTTAAAATGGATGTAGAATCCTCCGGCTTAAAAATAATTTATGGGTGGCCATTTAAAACACGCCAGAGGTGATGCAGCGTCAAAGTTTTATACCTGTGATTGCGGTGTCAATAGAAACGGTATAAGACTATATTTTGGATCTTATCTTTACTGCAGTCTTTTTTAATTCAATGTCTAAATTTTTCGTAAACATAAGAAATCATTATGGAATAAGACTACACAATATGTACTATAGAAAAGAAACGTAACCATACTCCATACATAATTAAAACACCTCACCCACCGAGTGAAAAGATAATTACTGTAAGACAGTACTCCTTTTTTAAGTTAGCGATGCTTGTTAGGAATTCCAAGTCGACACCTGAATTCCAAAGTGGTTCACGCAAGTAGAAACTAACTGTATACGGGCGGAGCAATGTTTTCCACTAAGAGATTTCCTCTACGCAGAGGTGAGGGAGGTTACCCTACACTAATGCAAAGCACACAAAGAGGCGGCTTGTATAAACATACGCGAAGGATAAAATTTCTTAGCATTTCTGTTTTCAGCTTACGGTATAAAAATCGTACAGCGGGCAGGTTTGTTTTAAACATTTTCAAATTGTCTCATTGCATTGATTTATATGCTAAACAAAACATTTTGTTGCTGAGCGTATTTGTTTTTGTGTCCCGTTTTTTATGTCACGGTCGGTGGATTCTTTTGCGAAGTTGCAACATTCTGAAACGCTCTTCAGCAAAATGGTAACACTGTGAACTCGATTAACTTGCAATTTACCATCTTCATTTAAATATTTTGTGCTATTTCGCTGCCAGTATTTATTAAAGAAATATTAAATTTTCCTTCACTAACAACATTCTCAACATTACGGAATTTTCTGTCATTTTAAATCATTAGACTCACAGCATATTCATCCACATATTTGATTCCTGTACCCAATTTATTTACGAATCAATTTTTATTTTTATTCAGAATGGCCGTACAAATAGCCATTCGCAATAAGTATAATGTAAATGGGGCATGTGGCTGACAATGCGCGTAAAAACGTATTTGCGTTGTCACCATGCGGGCTCATCCTAAAACAAGGTAAATGGCATCGGATCCATTTTGTATGAGCTGTCTCAGCGTATTCGCCGACATCCGGGCTCGGACCGCACCACGGATTTAAAAACGTAAACACTCATTAAAATTTATTGTGATAAAGCCGTGTTTGGTCAGTAAACGGATTTTACGAATATGTTGTATTATCTGAAGATATTTTGCTTTTTTACTCAGTTTTGGCGAATTGATATGTAATCATGGAATTAAGTCTGTACTTCTAGTTTATTCTGTGAGACCTAAATCGAGTCTTTTGACTGACAATGTAGTTTTATTATATAAAATAAAGATATATAGAAAATAATTTACACATTCTCTTTATCATCTATACATAGTACATACACAATATATTAAAAGTGATACAAATATAGTGAATACTACAAATGTTAATTTAGGACAATCAGGTGGACATAAAAGTTACAGCCCCTATTTATAGTTAAAACTCAAATAATAGTGGAAGTTGTGAACTTACATCTGTGTAAACATCGTTTAAGTGTCCACAGAAATTGCCATAAATTAATGTTGGTTCTGCTGAGACGATGTGTCAAGCGTCGAGAGTCCTTTGGAGAACCGCCTTCAATTGAACATTACAAACGCTTTGAGCACTTGTCCACGGAAAATCATTCTGTCCGTTTGCTGTGACGATGGCAAGTCGTTTAAATATTCATGAAGCTTTTAAAATAATGTCTAGTTAAAACGGGGCTAAGTACCCGAATATAGTCAGAAGACAGGCGGCAAAGTGGCTGTTTTTATCTCATTAATAATATATTACGGACCTCTTACACGCCAGCCTACACACTGTTTAATAATTCCTCGTTCCTTTATTGATAAAACGGGCAGATATTTTCATGTTCCCTTGTCACGAAAAGATAAGAAAGATGCTTATAAATGAGTTTTAATTAATTTTCATAATTATTTTGCGCCAAAAAAGAAATTTAACCATGGAACGTTTTAAAAGGGCTTTTATAATATTATAATAATTTGCAAACAGAATGAAAATGCAATACGTAAACGGAGTAAGAAACTAATTCTCCATGTCCCTGGTCCTTATGTTATTGTCATATTTTATTCCGTTAAAATATTTTAAGGCTATCCCATGAGCAAACGACCTTAAGTATTCATTCCAAATAAACAAAAATACGTATGCATATTCCTGTATGCAAACATTTACGAATACTTTCTTTAAAAAAATTAGGTTTTAATGAAAATTTTAAACTAGTATAATAATCCTCATTAAATTGTCTATTTACATGTATTGGTTCCAAATTAAACTGTATATTTTAGAACGACATGTACGATATCAACAATAGTAGTGGCATTTTCATTATAAATTAATAAAACAATGTCCAAATTATAAAACAATTTGAAACAAACAAAGTTAAAATAACATAATATAGAAATAATATGTAATTTTTTTTTCTAAAGGTATTATAAATTTCCAAGCGATAGCTATTTAAAATAAAATTAGAGCGCCGTTTTCCCGAGAACACCAATTACATGATTTAATATGAAAACATTGTAGAAAAACAAACTCACTATGTAGGCATTTATTAATATGGATACTATGAATTACAATGTCAAGAACAGAAAGAACATTTTAAAAGATGATTTTCCTTGTAATAAATAATAAGGGTTTCACAATCTAGCTCTCGTGTTTCTGGCTATTTATCGCAATAAGAAGCTATTTCCACATTAGGCATATATTTATCCGGGCAATCCACGAAAAAAGCGATTTTTTTGTGTACATCTAGCGTGTATACACTATTTATGAAAAATACCTACAAATTTATGAAAAAAGTTGATATATGTGTTTTTTTCTAATATTTACATCTTATTATCATCATACTATTACCAGTTTATACATTATTTTGAATGCAAAGAGTTTAGTTAGTTAAAACACGAAGCAAATGTATTTCAAATACTGATTCATATCAGTTATGGTTGGTAATCCAACTAAATACTCATGTATTTAGTTGGATTACCTCGCTATCTTGCTCGCACGCCCGCATAGTAATATCGGTGACGTCATGTTCTTCAACTCATAAACTAGTACTCTTTTAAACCGTTGTTGCCCATAATGTAAACACATTCTTGGTAACCATGCGTGACAAGCCTCCATTTACTGGCTGCAACGTTAATCTGTGCAAATCATTTCACATGCCTGCCCTAATACATTCACTCGACGAGCTTCATACATGACGATAAGAATCAGAAACAAATAAGTGCAGTATTTCTTACCTACTTTATATGAGTTTTAGAGAAAATTTCAATCTGATCCTCTCTTCTACTCTCCTTTCCTCAGCAGAACCACGCGTAGTGGCATGCAAGCCCACAGCTTGATGGTTAAAACCATCACGGCCCGAACCGATAGGTTCGCCAATTCTTTTCTTTGCCGCACCATCAGGTTTTGAAATAGTTTACCTGAGTTTCCTCCTTCCTATATTCCTGGGTCCTTCCACTGTAGCGTGAAGAAGCATACCAATAGACCGGCATCATTGTGTGAAATGGCATGAGATAGCCACTTGTTACCATTCGATACTCCGTCTGGACGGCATCGCTCTTACCATCAGGTGCAGTGCACCTTGCCGTGCTTAAATAAAAAAAAACACAACTATTGCAGAGAATCAATAATATTTACTGCTCTTAGCAAGCCACAAGCCACGATACCACTAATAGTCCTTGTTATAAGCTTGGTATTGGCCACCCTGAACGTTTCTCTAAGCTTTATTAAAAGTATATATAAACAAACAGAACTTATAGAGAAATACGTTTGTAGTGTTCGTAATATTTTCTTAGCTAATGCAGACCATAAAATATTTAGATAACTAATTGGCCGCAGCAATGTGGCTATACTTTTAATCCTTGCATTCATTACAACATCGCATAAATAAAATTACCATAATCGTCATAAGAAAAAGAACACTATAGTGTACTACAATACGTTCTTTTTTCTCTCTACAAAGCACTGTTTCCGTTTTTATCAGCACAATACAAGTGTTGGGAGAGAGGGCGGCGAGCACTATCCATTAGTCATGTACAAACGATCCTGTTCGCACCTTTACTCAGTCAAACCTCAAAGTCACCCACAGCAATCCGCGGCTCGTGACTCGTGAAAATGTATTTTACACGTCGTTAAACGCATAGTTTTCCGCATGGACGGTCTTTACAAAATCTCTAATATTCATCAAAGCTTATAGTTAACAAGAACCCTAAGGGCTACCACTTATATGTGTAGACACATTGCGGAATACTATTTCCGACTGTCCTCAAAGAATACTTTCTTCGGCACGCTTAACTGAATATGCTTCAGTACATTTTATTTTGTAGACAATAGCTAAATAATAGGATATTTTTGTTAATTTGTTTTCCTTGGTAAAGTAAAAGTCTTCCTTTGTTTTCATCTAACAAGCTGTCAAAATTGACTGAAAGCAATTAGGGGAGGTATAGCCGATTTAAGTAAAAGTTTGTTTACACCGGGCGTGGACTCAGCAAAATGACATTGCGAAGACCATTAATCACAGAGCTATGTTGCTAAAGATGCAAAACTGCTCGCAGACGCTTCGTAAAGTAATGAAGATGAATTTAAAATCTTATGTACGTTCTTAAATTTAAAGCGAAAATAGTCGACGCGATTACGGCACCCTTTTACGCCACATGCGGTTTTATTGAGAGTCCAAAAAACCAATTGCCTATAGAAAACATCGCGAAAGACGACCGCTTGAGAATGGACGATCCGAGCCACCCGTCGTCACGCTCTTTGAAATTCCCACTCACTCGACAAAAGACTTTGCTGTATCATCTCTATTCAATTACTGGAAGGTTAAGATATATAACATTCCGGCGACGTTGCGGGCATTTTTACTCTGAATTTTAAAATAAACTCGGCTTTCCAACATATAGGTTAATCGAATTCCGTTCTTTTTCGGGCTGGGATTTTAACATTGGGCGTTTTTAATATCCGTAAAAGTATTTCAATCTATAACTTTCTGGTATGCTTACCATCCTTTGTGATGTCTATCGCGATCGCTATAGAAATAATTTTCGTGTGTGAATATGTTTGAAAGGGATGTGGCAGGAAGGTTTTTGGAGCGAGACTGTTACGTCCGGTCTGCATGCGCGGGCCCGATTGATTCCATGACGGGTGGTTCAATAATTCAGTGGGATGACCGGCACTGTACGCGTCTACCATACATGTGTACCGGCCGTGAATTGAAACGGGAATATCGTATGGCTGTCACCTTTTCTATTATTCAAAGTCTGAAATTAGTCGTATTTATACATTTTATTGTCTATATTACATACGGTCAAGCGTTAAAAATATATGCATAAAAATCATAATAAAATAAATTAATCATTTAAATTTAGACTAGAAAATATAAAAATTACATTTAAATCTTATTAACAAATTCTATAGGAATTAATTATTATGGTTTTTGGTGACATAATATTCTTTTTGGCTCAACCAACGAACACGGTAATAAGAATTTCCTAAATCGAATAAAGTTGTTTTCAATTGCAAACCCTGAACGCGAAACTTCTCGTTACACGTTAACATATTGGATAGATACCTGACATGCTCTCTCACTGTGAACCAATTAAAATTTATTTGCTTCATACCCGTCACATCTGCGTATAATTGACAATCTATGACCTGCGATTTTACATTTGGGAAATGTGTCTATTTGTACATACAGTCCTTTCATAATTGCAATGTTTCATGGAATGTTTGTTTCGAATGCTGATTGTCAACACAATACTGTTGACAAAATGTTATGCGCTAATTGAATCTATTCTTCTGCATGTTCATTGCTGCGGTGTATTTTATATGATGTCCTATTACACGAATTTTAAGGTTTAATACTGTGTAATTTATATAAAATAATGTGACTTTCTTACTAAAGTTGTTGGTTATTAAAGTAAATCATAAACAGATTTTAGTCTAAGTCCATAGCACACCTACTCTAAATCTATGTCCAAAGTAAATTCAGTTTGAGATTGCAAAACTTCACACTGTGCTCGGCTTATCATGAAATTTATGATTTTAATAGTAATAAAGTCACAACGAAATTTATTTATGCACTAAAATTCATCGCCGCCGCAATTTGAGAGAATGTTGCATTTCGTAGTTTTGAATTTAATATTATTGTCGCTTGTTGAATCTGTACCTGACAATAGAGATGACTCTGGTGAGGTCAGAGACATTGACGCGGGGCTTCTATCCAATCTGAGGAATGATGCTAACTTAGACCTATCTGTAGACGAAGAGTACGAAGATCTAAGAGCGGAGTTGCTGGCTTACCATACCGCTTTTGCTTCGCTTGCGTCTCAACCGGATACTCGGAGTAAGTAAATATTGATACATACATTTCCAGAAACTTCTTGCCCACTGAAGAATCTCTAAGCTAAAAGAATATAATATAGGTCCTACTAGCATTCCTGAAAGGCAAATAATTGTTAGTTGTTAAATGAGTTTTGTTGTTGCATTCTATATTGCATATACCTAATGCGATTTTAATAGAAAAAATACATATTAAAAATTCCATTCTCAGGATCGATGATGACAACTCCGTGCTGGACACTCGGTGGAATCTGCATTAACTACAGATTATGCACTGGATACCGCTTCCTGACCGAAGTCCCAGGCTGTAAAGACAAATTAAACGTGTGCTGTTTCACATGGAACCGTTTTCATGTAAAAGACATGACGCATAAAGGCATCAGTAATCTAGCTATGCCCTGGTCTGTGCAACAAGACTTTGGAGGCGAGGGCATCAAAGAAGTAAGCAAACCGACGAAAAAGAAAAAATCCAAGAAACGCGTAAAACCAGATGCGAAGAAAACCTTGGCACTTATAATATCGAAATAAATACGGTTTCAATAGATTTTTGATATAACTTAAAGAAAAATCAATGCATTATATTTACTAAATAGAAAGAAGCAAATTGTTCAGAAAGATATTACATTTATTATGTAGAAACATACCCGAAATGTCTGCAAGCATTACAAGCGAGTTAGCAAAGAGAATTTAAAAAGGTATTTTTAATTTCGAACGCCAATAAACTTCTAGATTTGATTGGTTCAGATTCAATCAACAACTACAGCTTATCTGCCGAGCTGTACGCTTAATTTAAATGGATTATAAAATATCTATTCCGGTTGCTTTCGTATATAGCCAATCCCACAATAATGTTTTTGCTATGGTGCATTGTTCTAGTAAATCATTGTTTTAATTCAAGAGCTAAAATGGTTTTATCAACTTTACCAACCAGATTACCAGACTCATACAAAGATGTGTTTAAAGCAGGAAACAGCGGGAAGCCCACATTGGGTTAGTTATATTTGTATATTATGATCACAAGTTCTTTTAAGAGGTCCTGGGTCTGATGTCATTGTTAAATAATATACCCTGGGGCCGTATGATGCCTTTCTACAATCTTTAGCGCTAATGGAAAACAAAGAAATGTACGATACGTCGTTCCGTATCTGCCTATAATCCTTAGAAAATATCAAGGAGAATGATCTGAAGTAACAATAAATAAAATAAAGGTCACACAAAAACCAATTTATCGGAGCGTTGAGGTCGAAAACGTAGTGAATAATTTTACAATAGCCCAAAACAATTCTACAATAAAAATACATTGCGCTAATTTCAACTAGTAGGATAAAGACAAGACCGTGATGACTTGACCTACTGAACTATTTTACGACGCAAACAAATAATACAGTAGTGGTGCAGCACTTACCATTTTTGCCTACGCTTTTAACCTTCTAATACTCTTACCAAGAGAGACTTGAATTAGGATTAAAATGGCCCGTTACTTTTGGAAGCTTGCATTTTATGATGTAAAGTGAGCTAAAAGTGCCATCAAGATATTTCCCAGGGGCACCATTTTGTTTCATGCCTAATTGGAGCCGGTGCCACCTTCGTGTTTATCGTGTAATATTAAATTGGAATTTTAGCTTTTGTATTTTTGTTAGACTCAAAAGCTATTGTACTTTTAGATAAATTCACGTGAAGTATGCTCACCTAAAAGTGTTCAATGAAATATATGGCACACTATATATAACGCAGCATTATTCACACATTTTAAAAAGGTGAAGGTTTACGGACCTGAGAACTAAGCGTGCATACTTACGCCTTTTATTAAGAAATGACTTTATAAAACCAAACAGAACTGAAAATATACGAGAAATTAACATGCGACGATACGTCGTCAACTCTATTCGGAAATCACAACGTAGAAAATTTATTACCAGATAAAAAACGCACGTAATGGTAGAGCAGTACACCGCTAGCGCTGGTTCTAAGTCTTTTTGTGTTTTCGCTGATGCAGCTGCGGTTGTGGATTTTATCCGCATGCAGTCCGCAATCCTCTTTAGTGCATTTGTATATTGGGCATCCGCCTACGGGTTCTCTTCACATAGGCGTATAGCCGACACGGGGAGCTAAGTATCTCCGTATATGGCCGTCAGCGGCGAAGGGTGAAGTTTTCTGAAAGGTAACCCAAAGGTAAATTAATGCATTGATGCGGGTAACAAATAGTTCCTAAACATTAGATTTTACATAAATTACGAAAGGGAAGCCCGGCAGACCCTTCGCCACTGGTGGTAACACGCGTCATGCACCATCTGAGGTGATGCACTGTGTTTTTATCATCTTCAATCAGCTCTGTATGTGAAAAAAAATTCCTACCCCCTTTCCTCGAAACCATGTATTACTCTACATGCGTCATCCATCGCTACTTATTTGCCCCATCAACCAGTTTTGCAACCAACTTAAATGACATTAACTTTCATGAACAACTATGCAGTAAAATCGATGGTATCCTATATCAATAAATCAATAGACAGTTAAACTCTAACGAACATGACGACCAATTTCCAAGCATGCCAAAATCAATTCACAATTTCTGTTTTCGCTTTGCTATTGCGCTAGGTAATACAGCGGCGACTTGCTGGGCTCGCGGAGGCGTCTGCAGGGACGTGAGAGACTGTCCCGAGCTGAAAATTGATGTCTCTGTGGCTGGCTGCGCTTGGGGATACAAAGTGTGTTGTAAAATGTTCAAATTCGGCTCGCCATCGGTCGGTCTTGTTAGGAAACGAGGCGTTATATTTACAGCCGATGTGCATTCACTGGAAGATGTTGCTTTGAGAAATTCTTTGCGGCTTCGTAATAGATAATTACGTGATTAATAAAAGGACGAAGATTTACTTTAAATGTGATTTGTCAATAAAGAGGTCTTGATTTATAAAATTTATTTAAACACAAAATAGGTGCTACATTGTTTTAATAGCATTAATGAAAAGTGTTACCAACAAACCCCTGTTCGCGTCAAGGTTTATAATTAATTATGTATGGGTTTCTCAACCCTCAAAATTTTCCGCCCCTTTAAAGATCAAAATGATTATGTTTTTAAACTAATTCTAAAGGAGGCAGGTTAATCTATTTGTCGATATTTTGTTATGTTCAGCGACATTTTATTTTGGGGTAGCACCTTTAATTTTTATCATTATCATTTAATCTGTATCAGGACGAGTAAAAAATTAAATCTTAGAACGTCCTCATTCTATTTATTATCAAAATAAGTGTACTAGTTATGGTAGACGCTTAACAGCAATCTCAGGGGCCTACAGACCACAACCTCATGTTATACGAGTCTAGTGAGCTGTGGAATATCGCTGACTCACTGTTACAAGGTACTATGTTATATTTGATGTGCTAATTGAATTTTGTATCACATAATTATGTCTTTTTCAGTGCAAAATTCCCAATGATCTCGAACGTTAATAAAGTACGCACCAAGAATAATTTTCTTTTCTAATGTTTACCTATGTTAAAAATTTTAATCTCAGTTTTGCAACGGAATAAATTACATAGGACCTTGTAATAGTGAGCCAGCATGATGTAGACACTGTTCTGCTCTGCATTGAACTAGTATATTCCTCGGCCTACACTATTTGGATAAAATACGCAATCAATAAACCAAATAGGCAATTTAAAGTTTCACCAGCGGCAAAACCAATTTGTACCGCTAAAGCCACACCCAGAGCACTTGATATCGAGAGAAAGTTATGCTGTTAGAAAATATGCGCCGATATGTACCGAAATGTGATGCATTAGTATACCAAGCAAATAAAACGAAAATGCACACTAGAAATACTGAACCTAAGACGAATGTGAATAAAGTTTCGACGTGAAGGAAAAAATAGTAGGTACCTACAAAATATTTCCAAGATAATTCCGCTTAATATCCACTTTATTTTTAACTTTCAAACGGCAGGACTAGGCTTGAAAGAGATTAGGAGTGATTCACCAAGCTGATTGAATGTAGGTATACTTCACATATCTTACTCGTACAATTTTTAAACAGCGACCACATTAATCATAATAAAATCCTTCCAAAATGGCACGCTTTCCATAACTTTTTTATATTATACGTACACGAAAAAGTGATTCTGCTACGCCTGATGGTAAGTGGAGTAGGGCCCAGATACAGTGTCTACTGACAAGAAAGTTACTCCTCGCCAGTCGACATAATCATGCCCGTTTGAAACCGGATATACGCAGGCTGATCCCGGAGCGCCGCACACTTTCATGGGTCATTATGGTTTTACACTCTGTGTATGGTGGACGCTATCCGAGTGAATACAAATATTCTACAACCAGAAACGATTTTCTTTTTACTTTACGAGACGAATGATACGACTGTCCCTGAACAACAACAGTAGATGCATGTTTAAGATATTCAATTTGTCGCAAAACAAAACTCATTTTATAATAGAAAAAACTATTTTATTCCAAACAACATATACAGCGTTAATTCAGCCCGTGATGAATATCACGGACTGTTTCCCGTTCGCAGAATAGCACCGCTCTACATCCTGTCGCAAATGTCATAAAACTTGAGTAAGGGGCAATTTGGTAGACAATTTGAGCAGTAAATAACTATTTTTACATTGTATTCTCTTACTAGGGAAGAAATGTCAGAACTTGGCTACTAATGGTTGTGAACTATTCGCATCCTTGCCTTTTTCTTGAAGTGATTTCAAGCTTACCATGAGGTGCAGTTCATTTTGTGTAAATTTTGATATAACACTTTTTTAATTTAAGCCTAACATAAACAGTTTTTAGTTACCCGACCTAGAAATCAAATTTACAAGCCGTCTATAATTTCATAGACCAAGTATACTATTACTAAACCGATGGGCGATTCCTATTAGATTTGTTAATTAATAATAAACTGTATTGTACTATCTGATAATCCATGCTCGGGTAATTTCTAAGGATTCTTGTAATGTATACGCTCGTATGTCGAGCCACGGCACTCAACAACCTAACCAGAGGGTTTTAATAACAGGCAACACACACAAATATATCCTTAACTGAATTCTAAAAATGTGCCTCCTCGGTGATATTTTCAATACTTACCTAAGTGCGTATAACAATATTATATAGATTACGTATTCGGAAGAAAACTTGCAAAGCCGCGAGCTCTCCAAGATAATAAGGATCCTTCGTTCAAATATGAGTCGTTAGTTTGAATGCGTGCCAAATTAGTTTACCTCTGTAGGTACTCATCTCACAAACATAATAGGCCAGACGATTTCTTGCGCAAATAGATGAGATAAATTTGATAACACGCGAAGAGGATTCTATTTATTCGCCACATTCAAAACATACGTATATCTGAAACATATTATAATCTGTCCTAAATATATCCGCTTGGCATATGCCCACAAAATTTTCAATTGAAACTTGCTCAAACAAAAGTTCACTACTTTATAGCTTGGCCTCAATATAGCGCTATGAAGAATGAACAGCATAAAGTTCATTCTACGATGTTTTCTTAAAACAAAAACGTATGAAATATTGTTAAGTGTTCGTACGCTGGCGCATATTTTATACTGGCTTTTGATCGCGGCTCCGCTTGCGTGAAAACTAAACCAGGACAATTCCCAGGAGAAATTGAAGTCAATATTTAGTGTTAGATCTCTAGCAGAACATCGGTGAAAACTGCATTCCATTCCATTCAGTAGTTTTGGAGTGATGCGTGTACAAACAAACATACAAACGAACAGACAAAATTCTAAAAACTGTTGTTTTGGCTTACGTTGCTCTAATAAAGATCAACACCCACCGCCATTTTACTTCAATATCTATAATGTGCATGTAAGACGTCTCATGTACAGCCTAACACAATTTTATTCTATGTATAGATAACTTTTTACAGTGTATTTCACTCTTTATTCGTAACTATTTACTCATTTTTGCGACTAGAAACAATACAAAGCGAAAGAACATGATACATTTAGTTACAATAGAAATAATTAATATTTTATTTCATAAAGAAACTAATACAACTTAAATATCATGTGACAACGAAGAGAAACACTATACAACTAATTAATTAGGATACGTTAACTAACAACTATGTCGTATTGCGCAATGCACAAAGGGAATTGAGATATGAATATTTGCTTTTGTATAAGCTGAATACTGAAATAATATACGTCAAACACATAGTTCAGTGCAAGCCGGAATACCACGAATTCATCCATATTATTGTATAAAGCTGAAGAGTGTATTTTTTCTCGGAACGCGCTTATATTTAAAACTACTTACTACATCTATTCTGTTTTTTTTATCACTGCTAGAAAACTACATTATCCCAAAAAAAGGAAATGCCAAATATTATTTCAATAATGGACATTAATCCAGGTGGAGCCACGAGAAAAACCCAGTACTTAAAACTTTGAATTCCTGCAATTAATTTAAACGTAAGCTGAAATACCGCAAAAATCTATAAAATTAATTTATAGAACGGTCCGATGTTAATTGCCGAAACGTTTAGCGGAGAACTCCGGCGGAACAGTTCGATAGCCGGTAGCAAAATAAGGGGGCTAACGCTTCAAGCACGTGCACAATTTATTGCTCTAAAAATCCGAACGATTGTGAATGCTTTCGCTTTGAAACTGCTATTGAAATACCACCAACAGTAAATCTCAAAGGTCGTTCGAGATTTTTAACAGTTCGTAGACGGAAGAATTTTAAACAATAACGCCCGTTTTTGTCATAAATTCAGTTACGGCCCAGTGACATGATTGGGATGGACCTTTGAAGCCTATTTTAGTCTGTCCTAGAATGTTTATCTTTTCCCATTTTAGGACGAGTATTATGCAATCAACTACGTTGCCCCAATACATTATTATAGGGAATAATACAGTGATATTTTGCTTACTTGTACAAAATGTATAGACTTAGTTGGAACTGTTGCCTCCTACATACCTACCGTACATAACAGTATTAATTATAAAAAAGTATTTAACAAATTGTTTCTATATTAGGTAGACTCGTGACACATAACATGCAAACTAAACCTCTCCTTTCATAAATTGCCTATAAGCAACAATTCATTTCACAGGAATTGAAGGAAATCCGATAAAAAGATGTCATATTAAAGCGAAAATGATATTGAATTGATAAGAGCTGCCGCAGGAAGTGCTTATTACTGTCGTCGTAGATATTCTTGTTTAAGTAAGTCGAAAGCGCTAAATCTTTCCAAGAGTGTCGGCTTCAATGTTGATAGCAGCTATTATTTCAAGATGGAAACTAAAGTTGCCAACGGAAATAAATCATGGACGGGTAACTCTTGACATTTAAGAGTGGCCATTTTCATTGTAATATAAATAAATTTGACAAAATCATCTGCCTACTGACCTAAAATAATAATGAGGGCATGGACGGCTGTGTCGAAAATCAGTGCGGGACTGCGGGTATCGCCACCTTCCACTTAAATATCTTTGTTTAAAATAACAATGTGAGTTTTCTGCACCTGAAACATACATGCATGACTACAATATATTACGTAGTTTATACACGGTGGAATTTGATTGAGTGTTTTTTCAAAACATATTCAGGAAAATATAACAATTCTGTAGAATTTAGAAAGCAAAATAAAAAATACATTGATCAGGGTAGTCAAACATTTTGTGTGTTATGTAATTTTACTTCATTATGGCATTTGTTTATATTTCTTTTTTTTTGTATTTTGCATTGTAGATTTATTTTATGTCATTGTGCATACTCTTTGGTAAAACATTGAATTAAGTTCCATTCTGTATTATAATTATTAATAAGCAATTTCGTCATTCTTTCCTATGTTTTAAATAAAAAAAATATATGACGCAAATTTACCTTTTCTCAACAACTGTCAACAACGAAATGTTTCTGAACATCATAATATTAATAAATCATTACGTAGCTCACAAACACACACAGATTAAATCAATAAAAACTCAATAATATCTCAGATTATTTGTTATGTAAGCAACAACAAAATGTAATATGTAAGTATTTCGATAGGGAAAAGAAAAAGAACTACGCTCGTGCCGCGAAATGTTTGTAGGCATTATTTGATTGAATTCACACAAGGGTAATGTACTATGTACACGTCAATCCTTTGAATGTTCACATAACCTTTTTTTTTGCTACAAATAACATAGGCGTTTAGTAATATCCACAATGTACACGTTACTGCCCTCGCACTGATTTTAAATATTGATATACCTATGTGTAATTGTTTTTTCTTTATAACAACTATATTAACACATCTTAAATTAGTAATAAGTAAGTGCGGTAAAATTATAAAGTTATTGAATATTTTTTATTAAACGTTACAACAGTTGCATGGGTTCTAAGAGAAATACATTTTCTATTTAAATCAGATATATTTTATCCGAACAATATAGTATGTATACCATATAACCAAACTCTGATACAATACATCGTATAACATAGATGTCTAATAACAATTCCAAGTGATTTATTAATAACGCGAGTAAATAGCTTTGAACAAAGTTCCTTCGCAGCGTTCTGGGGGATGTAATAAATTGTTTAATAGGCAGGTTAATTAGACAATTCCTTCGAACGGCACTGCGTAAATCGCAATAGCCTCTCACGTAAATGGTTCGTAGAAAACAATTCTGTGGGAAACAAATGAATTCTTAATAGGGTTAAGACGATAGTGATCGTAAAACAGCCCGCACGGAGTATTAACGTTAAAAATTTACCTCGTTAATGTTTTTGTAAGATAAAAGTTCGCTTGTTGCGTGGATACTAGGAAAAGTCTGAGACAACGTTTCAAAATATATCAACGGTGAATTAATTATAATAGTATTGCAGAAATACTTGTGCCAATGAACGTCTCACTCATACGACAAGGAAAAGTAAGCGTAGCGTTGTTATTGCTTTTCAAATTAGTCCCAAATCTTTAAGAACCTAACCTGTTAAATATTTAACACTGGCGGACATTACTCTACCTAATTAGGACAGCGCGTAAAAATGCCTAAACGCGTTAACCAAATTTAAAACCCCTTTTATCAACGAATATCCGCAAACATTACCGGTTCGCTGCTATCGAGAGTGCTAACTTGTTCAGCTTTGTCCTATAAATGTGTTTAAAGCATGGTAATTAAGTCAAAATGCTCCCAACAGATGGCTCTTCCATCCCGCGGCCAAGTCATCAGCCTTTAGTTTAACAGAATGCATTTGACGCTTCAGGCAAAGTTTGATTTAATAGACCAATGGTTTTTCAGCTGGAATATGGAAGTTTTGAACGGAAGCTTATAGGGAATGAGCTTGCCGCCAAGCTTGGGAATGCGGCCCCGCCTGTCATGCAAATGTTGAGCGTACTACAATACATTTCGCTATTTGCATTCTACCTAATTGCTTTTCCTTTCGACGTCGCCCGAACAAACAGGACCGTTTATTTCTTTGTATTCGAGACACCTTATCGACATTGTTAACTGTTACGATGAACTTTGCGCAATTATTATTATAATACTTATGTGCCCGTATACCCTTTTAATGCCGCCAATTGTGTCAGCCTATTTATCGAGTATCGATAACATCTCATACAATAACCGTTTAAATACGTTTTCTTGAATAGAGTTTTCTTGCGCCACGGTTAAACATATTTGCATTTAAATTGGAGCATATTGTTTAATGGAGCGTGTTTCGGTGCGATTGGAGAGGTGTGCTTTTCCTTTTACTTTTTATTCAACCGCGCGAAATCAAATCTGCTATATTGTGTTGACGAAAATTGGTTCTTCAACATTTATCAGCTCTTCTGTCAATCTTTTCTTTGCTTATATTGTTATTTTGCTGCTTCCTGATATTTTTCCATTCAATATTTAGCGTCCTTAAGGCTCAATTTCGATTGTCTTACTCACTCAAGATAAAGAACTTCATGCTCCATCGTTTTAAAAAGTAAAATTTTGGTAAAATAAACGTCAATGAATACTTCTTCTTATTAACAAATGCAAAAATGTGTGAAGATATTTGGCACTGTATTCAACATTAACGTTAATCATATTTTTTTTTTTAAATAAACGTGAAAGTGTGTTCATATTTGGGCCTGTTTGAAAAAAGTTAGCACCGAAACCGCCGCACAAATTTATATGAAATTTCAACCGGATTCTGTTCAGTTAGTTATAAGACTTAAAATCTCACATCTCAGGATGGCGATCGCAGTGGAATACCAAACAATACTTTTTAATTCAAGATGTTGGATGGTGTTTCTTCTGTTTATGGGCAGTTGTATCGCTTACCATCAGGCGAACGGCAAGCTGGTTTCGTCAATCCAAGCTATAAAAATGTACATAATGGTACTTATATCTTAGGTAAAACCTTTTGCGCAGTCGAAGCCGCGGGCCATACTATGTATCGTAACCGCCATATCGGCTAGGCTCAGCCACATACCTAATTACAATTTCAGAGTAGCACGAAACGGTGAATGGGACTAGCAATATCCACTAATTGGCCTCCTCACTGTCTTTGCGGTAACAGTACTAACTGTTGTATCATTAAGGTTGTCGAAAATCGAAGACCATTGTCTATCAATTTCTTTGTCCATTTTTACGTCATATTTAGGTCAGGCTGAAAATCAGAGGATTTTAAATAAATATAGTTAGTACGAAATGAGCACATGATAATTTTTATAGTATGTATTATTGGAATAAAATGTATATGTTATGTTATCGTCCCGACATCAATAATTATATTATTCGTTTATTTCATAAACTACCATATTTTTAAACCTACATGGAGACTCACAAAAAAAATGAATTTTTGCAATAATTAAGTAAGAAATATTTTCGAGGAAAGGGTCATATAAAATAGGTGGTATTTTGTGCATAAATGTAGAAAATTAGGTTATAATATAGTACATACGCCCATAATGTGGCGTCGTGCAGACATACTTGAGTAAATATTTTATTACGTGAACTTCTCCCGAGTTAAACGAATACAATCAAAGTTGTGACACGGCAGGCGGCGCTTTGTGACGTGTCTTTTCAAACACCATTTGTTATTCATGTTGTAGTGAACTATTTTCGAAGAGGCGGGACGCTCTCAGCCATTGTAGCAAGGCCACCTATTGCAGCCTGCCAAGAAACAGACACGATCCATAAAAACCCAACGTGTCCGACATTGTGCCTGACTAATAGCCTAGGAGCGTTTTGGCGGCAAACACTCGAAATGAAAGCTGAGCGTGGAATGAAGGACGTTTAAATATTGTGGTCCCCTCGTTAGCATAACGTCGACGTCTTTAAATTCCACTTTCTCCCTTCGCGGTGTAATATAATCAAATGTTTCCTTTTTATTTGGGTTCATTTGCATCGATTTTTGTGTTGTTTTGGTGTTTATAACAGTGATTATACATTTTGTTATACACAAGCTAAGTGTACCCGTAAACATACGATCGTTTTCGAAGATAAAACTTATTTACTATAAATAAATTATTTAATATGTCATACTTTATTATTGACCATAAAAATCAAATAATTTGTTTAAATTTTAATGTGTCAATCAGTGGCGGAAGGTTAAATGTTTCGAAAGGGAACCCTACACAACTCATAGGTATTAATAAAATGCATAAATGAGGTAAGCAAATCGTTCTAATAATAATTACATTTTACGTCAATTACAAAATGGAACCCGGCAGGCATTTGTTTATGGGCTCTTCGCCAATGGTATCATAATTAACACACAAACCAACCTTTAGAGACACCACAGTAATAACACTAACAACTCAAAGGGCATAAACGTCTGTTAGATATTTATACTTCAGCATCAAAGTTACGCCGCTTCAAAGAGACCAAGTTGCCATGCACCTGAAATGTAATGTGGTAAATTTAATTACTTCTACACATTGTTCTGTCGACGTCCCGACCGCGGCAAGGCGAACTTCAGAAAGGCTAAAATCACTAGTAATGTTAAATATTAGTTGAACACCAATCGCAAATTGAGCGTTTTACGATGTGCTTAGTTACATTGTCGCAACGTCTAACGGATTAAGGTTTATTATGGCGTGTACGTATCGGATTTGTATGGACATAAAAATACGATTCATTTTCTATCGTGGAACGATGTATTGACATTTATTGTTAATAATTACAATGTAGCAGTGGTGAAAGGTCCATATAATCCGATTCCTGTCGACTTTCCTTTTGAAATTTAGTTAAAATTTAATTATAACCATTAAAACGATAAACAGACCGCATTTATAATAATACTAATAACTATATTTTATGTCGGGTTACTTTTGGAAAACCTTACCCTTCTATTCCCCACTGCAATGAAAAATAATGAAAGACGTTACAGAATGATGCCCGCTTGGGTTATAGGTACGTGTGCACTGGCTGACTTCGAAACGCAATCAGACGGCCAGCCACTATGACGCGTTTCTACATGAGGTCGGTAAAATCTGATATCCTTTCACCAACAAACACGTTTAAACACCTTTTCAATATCAAATATTGCTTTTTCCCGCGGCTCCGCCCGCCTGTTAAAGTATTCCCGGGATAAATATTCTCCCGACATAAAAGTAGCCTTTAGCACACAGACGTAATGTAGCTTTCCATTAATGAAAAAGAAAGGGAAGTCTACTTTTTTGTTTCTGAGATTAATGCCTTCAAACATACAAACAAAGCCTCAAACTTTATAAAATGTATAGATCAGTAAGAATGCAATATATTTACCTATTTTTATAAATATTTTATGTCTAACGCGTGTATCGTAGCCTTTCATGAAACTGGCTACGTTCCGTAACGCGACGGCGCTACGGCGCTACGACGTAGCACATGCTCTTAATAAACTACTCAAACAATTCCATTTACCTTCTTGTTTTGTTCGTAATGATCTTATCAAAGGAGAGGAAAATCGCAGTAGGTTAAAGTTCAATGTAATCGTTAAGACACCAGTTTAATCGCCCTTAATTTTATAGAAAAAGTTTGCGGTGAACCGTTCCTTAGCTTATCTCGAAGTCTACCATTTTATCTGTTCGCTTTTGTTTTACGTTACAGTTCCTTTTAACTTCAAATAGACATTACCATACGCTCGAGAAGTCTGAATTATGAATATACAAAGTAAAGCAAGCAAAAATCTTCATCTTCACTGCCTTCATATACTTTTGAATACGATTTACGATCTTGCGAAAGAAAAATAAATAATATTATCTATCCTTGATTTCAAAGCTTTTTTATCTAAGCTTTGAATAGTTTTGCGTTATGTTATTAATTTATAACCTTTTTAACCGTATACATAAATATAAACTACAGTGTGAAAAATAAACTCAAAGTGAAACTATCGAAAAAATATCACAATGTAATAAATTTCAAAATAAATTCGTTTCGATGGGCTTTAAACTGAACTTGCATATGAAATTATTTGAATAAACGCCGAATGTTTTACGTGTTCACAATAAAGCAGTGAAAACTTTATAAATAAACTAATATCGTTATAAACGGGACACGGGGAAAATCATAAAAATTTAAATGATTTTCCGCTTATACGAAGGCGAAATCGCTGCGAAAACCCTAATATTATTTTAGGTATCGATTATTATCATAACATTTTATGATGGAAATATAAAATGAAGATTTAATATATCATCATATAAATCATTAATATTCATTATTTGTTTATTTAAATATTGTGTACAAAAAATCCTATAAGTTGACGAATACTGGGGTTTTGGCCTAAGGCTTTGGCCTCGTTGTCGCATATTCATGAAGAGACGGTATTCGTCTTTACTGTAACGATACCATTTGGCAAGAGTTTGGTCTCTTTCTTGTTAAAAACATGTGCCATATAGAAACTGTTATGTATTTACTTCACAAAATAAATTCAGTTCAATCAAAAATAATTTATATGTAGTAAAATGCACCTACTTGTTCCTCGGTAAAAATAATATAAAATATATTTTTACATATTGTTAAACCAAGTCTCCCGCCACGTCTATGTGTGTGTCCGAAGACAATAATCTTAAAAACTAATTAATGGATTTAGATAAAATTGTGTGGAAATAGTTTGTGCACTTAGGAAGGACATGGGCTCCTTTTTAACTCGTTAAAATATTTAGTCATACTTTTATCCCGGAAAAACACGTTTACGCGGACTAAGCCACGATGATAAACTTGTAATAATATAAAAAAAGCTATAATTTGCTACCCAAACTGAATATATATACTCATACTAGCTGATCTTGAAACTTGTATGACAGCTAGCCATGGCTGCAAGATATCTGCTCAACATATTTGGCTAAATATATTGAAATGTTACTTCCCCATAACATAACAGTTACGTTATGTGCTCAAATTTGCCTACCGAAATGATGGATAGTTATTTCCATATCCTCACATGAAACCGCCACGAGACCGCTAATAATATATCAGAGTTATCGGTAAATGCCTATGCGATTATGTTAGCGTAGATCACAATTTCACGCTTCGCATGGAAACAGAATTTTATGTACGTGGCGACAGGTATGCAGCCCAGGAATATACTTGAACACCGTATGAGAATAACATTACTCAATGTATTCACAATCATTATTCTTAATGGAATCTGATTCTCGAGAATGGCAATTTACCCGAAATATAGAGTTTTATGTTGATTCGGCGTAATAAAATAACCCTCTACTTAATGATACGTAACGGAACGCTGGCATCAATCGAATTCAAAAAGTGAGTGGAGAGTGCTTTTGCTGCCTTTTTAGCCAACATACTTTTCTAAATAAATGATTACTTTTCAAGTATGTTACGTAACATTTAATTATTAAATCAAGTTTTTCAGTCGATTTAATTATATGTAGTTGATCGTAATTGATCACAATATTATTCTAGGTCGCTAGAACTCTCAGCAAGTCAAAGACTATGGATTACCTGTTTCGTGCCGTTTAACCTCGTTAAAATAAGAGTACAAAAAATTAAGGAAAGAAAATTCACAGACAATTGTACCCAACAGTGTGCCTTAAAAGAAATGGGTGAAGTTTGTTGGCTTCGAGTTAGACAAGAATCTCACTTTAATTTAAAAAGTTTAGACTAAAGATTTTTCAAGCACCCAACTAGGTTGTGTACTCAAATCGGTTTTTGAGACAAAACACATTTTTCTTAGTCATAACTTACGCCCGTATTCACAAACAGTACTATAAGGATGTACAGTACACGCCAATGCATAGGCAAATTCATAGTTTTCTTTAGCTTTGTTCAACTTTGTTTATCTGACAGCCAACTGAATTAAAATTATAACTCAATGTTAGCCAATTACTGCACCCCCTCAGCCTATGCACAGCGAAGGCCGTCATGGCGAACAAACTGAAAAACAGATCTTCTATCATAGCATCGCTCCGTACTTAGCTAAGTGAGATTTGTAAATACTGGTCTAAATCTATTGTTTTAAAAATGCACTGATAAATAATGTCAAATACAGAAACTTCTTTGCCGTTTCATGTACAGGTAATACATAAGAAGACATTCGTCTGTAAGAGAAGTAAATAATATATACGATTCGAAGAAAATCACTCAATTGGCATCAAACGCGGAAAATTCAAGTTATTTCTGTTTTTTCGTCACTACAGAATCCGAGTTTTGTATAGAAAGCAATTTCGCCTTATCGTAAACGAATATTTAAGCTAGGCACAATATCAGTTCGGTAACGAAAGGGGCCCTCGAATGTAAATGAACCGAGACGAATCTAGTAGTCTATAAAAGCAAATGGTTGATTTCAAATCTCTCGCTCTGATCCGCGGACATTTTTTCGTTTCCTCTCCAGGATTTTATGACATCTAGCAGTACATGGCAGGGAGATCTCATTTCATGACATGCCATTTTTTTTACCTCAAACAAGCTGAAATTATGCTAAAAATATAATTGGTCGTATGAATGTGATAGGTTTGTTGGACATTCGAATAAAATAAAAGAAATTCTAGGGAAAGTAAAATGAATAAATGTTTAACAATAGAAAGCCTAGCAAAGTAGTAACAGTAACCGGTCCGTCTGCTATCGGAACTCAGGACGCTATCCGCCTCACTAATTAACGTCGTAATTGTTACATAACAGTGCCTTGCTAGTTTCCTTATTATATTCAATGACGTTTAATATCAAAGAAAGCATAAAAATACGTCATTAATATTTCAGACAGATAAAAACGACAATTTTAAAAGAAAATAATTAGTCACGTAAGCTAAGATACATAGTATTACTTATGACAAGTCAAGGTACGCGTAACATTACCGTTATTATGGTAACAATAAATTAATTATTACAATTATGAGTTATTTTTAATTATTAGTAACACCATAAGCACGTAGATGTAATTTATGGTTTTAGTGTTTTTAAACAAATTAATTTCTATAAAACTTTTACACATTTATCAAGTAAAATATATCAAGTATACGTGTTGCTAGACATAATCAACGGATTAATTTTTCAATTCTTTCAACCGTTGGTCGGCACTCGTCTTATCAGTTATTACTCGCTACACAAGAACATAAATCTTTTTGTATTATAATATTTATTTTCGTTTGCGGTAAAGAATAAGATATAATTTTATTTCTGGTTCTATACAACTTCATCGTATCATTCACGTAGAGATAATCGGTGGGCTAGACAGTATATTAGCGATACTTTTGGATCTTGTGTCTTCTTCTGAAAGCCTTACTCAACTTGTATTATTTACCTTGTTTCCATTTTGTCCATTCTCATTTATTTTTTGCCATTAAAGTGATTGAAAAAGGATTATTTTTGGCACAGTCTATATTTCAAAATAAATACTACAAAATAATTATTAGATTAAGAGCTTTGTAAACATATGTTGTTAAATACGGGCACAGAAAAGTGACCCGACTGTACCTATTGGTAAGTGGAGTTGGGTCCAATAGAATTTCGACTGACGAGAAATGATTCTCCTCCACAGTCGACATAGTTATGCCGGCTTGTTTGGACCAAATATACACAGGGTAATGCCGGAATGCAACACACTTACGTGGGCCACTATGGCGGGTTTTAGTACCGTGTGTACGATGATCGCTCGCCGGGCGGATATAAATTTTATCCTACCACCAGCAATACGTTCTCCTTTCTAATCACATTATAATATATAGAACTAGCGACCCGCCCCGGCTTCGCACGGGTGCAATGCTGATACTAAATACACTATATAAAAACAGAAAAACGTTGTATATAAAAACATAGCGGCCCGCTTTGGCTTTGCACGGGTATACCATAACAAAATAACAGTATTTCTCCACTATTTAATGGATGTTATTATACATATAAACCTTCCTCTTGAATCACTCTATCTATTAAAAAAAACCGCATCAAAATCCGTTGCGTAGTTTTAAAGATTTAAGCATACAAAGGGACATAGGGACAGAAAAAGCGACTATATTTTATACTATGTAGTGATTATTATTATAACAACTGATACTAACGTTAGTCTTTAAGTTATTATTATTTTACTAACACTACGGTATTTATTACCTGGAATACAATATTATAATAAATGCAAGTGACTGTATCCCATCAAATATTAAGTGAGAAATCCTTTCTTCTTTACATTTCTTCTAGTTTATATCGTGGCACGTCCCGGGCATCGGCGTGAATGCGTTTGCATTACCGTAATGATATGTACCCTATTACGTAAGCTAGTACACTTCAAATCCAACCTCAGTGATCCTTAAAATATATCGCATTTAAATGTGAACATCATGACGTCATATTACATTAATTCCATGTAATTCCTTCTTTAAAATGTTTGAAATGCCAACTGTAACACAATGCCTATTTATTTATCCACAACACACTTTAAAATATAATGTCGGAAATTGCAAAAAGCACTATTTAAAATTGCCGAGGCATTGGCAACGATCCAAACTGTGATTTTTCTTTCTTCATTGTTTAAATTGTTTGTATTCTATGAATTTCATAACTTATTTCAACAGGTTTTTTTATTCATTTATTTTTGCCGCCATCTTGAACTATTCCACATTCTTTGGTCAAATAATAAAATTATTGCTAAATGATGTAAGCGTTAACACTTCTAAATTTCCTATTAAACGAATCGGAACGTGCCACGAACACAGAAATCCTTGTGGAAATAAGCTTTAAAAATAAATACAAAATCGTTATGAAAAATGAGAATGGTACGGTCCGATGGTTCCTTTATGTGAATTCCTTGGAAATTGCTACAATAGCCGGTCTGATTGTATTAGCCTCCTGCCATCCACTTCGAAGGAGCTAAGTGAATGGCCTTTAAGACTAGTATGATTTTACTGTTATCGCAAAATTACCTAATGGACTGATTTAAATGGGTCTTTACAACCAACAAACGACTTTACATTGTTTCTTTGCCTTCGCACCTTTTATAGCTGATGTTAAAGCTAATTACCAGTTAATGTAAACGTTAACTGGTGATTATTAACCTTTATTAAAATCAATGTTTCTTTTTGTTGCAGTCCTTTTTGTGCATTGCAAATGATTCACTTAATATATATTTTTTTAGTATTTTGAATGACGAGCTTGTCGTTCGCCTGATGGTAAGCGATACGACCGCCAATAAACAAAAAAACACCATCCAACACCTTTAATTGCAAAGTATTGTTTGATATTCCACTGCGCTCGCCATCCTGAGACATGAGATGTTAATTATTATGTCTAGTAATTACACTAGTTAAAATTTTCTTCAAACCGGAACACAACAGTGACTACACTCTGCTGCTTGGCGGCAGAAATAGACATTGCGGTGGTACCTCGGTGGACTGTCACATATGAGAGTCTTACCATCAGTAATATATAATAACGACTCTCCATAATACTATGTCACTGGCATTTATGTCTGAGCTGACAGGTTAATGAGGCCTTTCAATAATTTCAGTGACCGATTGCAATCAATTGTAAAGCATATTACGTGTGATTCACGCTAGTTACGTTGGCTCATTCACGCTACAGAGAAACTAACAATGTAGCTAGTTCTAACACATGTACCTATAAACATTTTGTATGTATGCATAATGCATATTCAACTCATATTGTATAAAATTAAATTGGAGAAGAATGTCAACGTACCTCGGAGCTCACTTAACTTTTATACAGTTGCATCTGGCGTATTGTTTAAATCCTTGAAACATTTCTTCTGCAAGTTAACCCATCAGGGATTAAAAATAATTGCCTTCACTGTTATAGTTTCCTCAATGGGCTTGTGTTGATTATTACTATGAAAATTTACAGAAAATAAAATAAGAAATCCTTTAGATTCGTTCCTTTAGTTTTTTGTATAGCATAACGTAAAGTAAGAACCTACACAATGTTGTCATTATAAAACTGGCAGTTACTGAAGCAATCGATTCGACGCCAAAATGCTATTATGTATACTGTATGGGTACCCTAAGGCTCACATAATAATATTTTTGGTAATCTCTTACCCAATACAAAGATTAATTTGCGAAACATTTATTTAATCATTATTTTATATGTTTATTCATTTTCAAATATTTATTCTAGACGATCATTCTGAAAATGAACTGTATATATCCCAGAGTTAGGTCAACTAAATTGATTTGTAGCTTACTTCAAGCCGTAACAATGATTGAGAACGAAACTAGCTGCAGTGGACTCTATTTATCACTACAAAATGTCTTCCTCTTTCTCGCTATCACGATAAATTGAAACCTTTGACCCCAATTGGAATATTTCTATGGAAGGAACAAATCTGAAAATACGATTTGAAAAATTGCGACGGCGGGTGGGCTTTGCAAACGAAAGATTGAATTTGCTTTGTTGAGACTTATTGATTTGAGGCGCAATATCACTGAGACTTAAGGGGTTAGTTTATAAGTGCATTCGTAGGCTAATAACACTTGTATTATTGATTAGGGGAAACGCAGACGACTGTTAATACCAAGGAGCGTATTCTCACCAATCTAGCATTATCTACATCTATATCTAATACGTTATTTTACTCTCTTATTTGTTTTTTTTTTAATATTTTGAATAAATTAGTCAAAGTTCTAAAATATCAGCCACAGAATATTCACTACTGAAACTAGGGCTAAAAAAACAAAGGCACAATGCAGTGAAAATATATTAGCATTGATAACTTAATAAATACTTTATACAAGTGTTACTTTATACAAGTGTTCATTTTAATTGAACGTCATCAACCCTCAGTGATTACCATCGGCTTTATTAAGGAATAAGCCGCGGCCCATTAACCTCTTACTTCATCGATTTTCGATAATCGGATATTTCCAGTATAACGTGGAATTCTCAAATTGTTCATTGATCAAATACAACAATGGAATGGAATTTTTAAAAAGTTCCAACAGTCCGTCTATTGTGCGGTCCGCTGAGTTAGCATTGAGTGGTTCGCGGAACTGAACGGCGATATTAAACTGAAACTAGTGTTATTACTCATTGCCAGTTATTGATAGAGCTTGGCGGCGATTATTCCTTGGCTTGATTGAGAAATTGTTCGCCGCCAGCGCTAATATAGAGGCTTGTCATGCAAATCAGAAAGTAAATGCGCTCTATCATATGCATATTTGTTGTGAAAATATTAGTTCAGGGCAATTGAGCCTGTGAGTAAATATGGATATTCTAAATATGTATATGTGTTTTTTATAAGGTAAATGTTATCGGTGATCGTCATTAGTTTAGTACCTGTATATTGCGGCAGTAAAACCTGTGATGCTACGTGTTCAATTCCCTGGTCGCGCAATCAAATTGTAAATTCAGACGTAAGCGAATTTTGTACCCGATATGGCGATAAATTCGTCAGTTATCACATCATGGTACGAAATTACAATTTGGAGTACAAAGAGCGCATTAGTTACCTAATTTCCCTAGACATATCTATCTACACATTCCCAATAAAACATTAACTTTACATTAGGTTTCAAATAAGTTATAGAAATCCGCTTAGTTGCGTACTATCTTAAAAGTTTAAGTATTCCCTTAAAGAATTCCTAACATGAAATATAAAAATAGACCAAACATGATAGGAATAATAACTGTAAATATCACCGGGATCATCAAAATTTTCACTCGATCGCGTGATTTATTTTCTTCCATTTGTCGTACCTCAAACTTGTTGCGTGAAACGTGCTTTTTATAAAGTGCAAATCATTTGTTGCAGGAGATACGATGGAAAATGAGAAAGGAGTTGAACAATGACAGCATGTCCCCGCCGCGAGCGATGACCCTGCAGGGCGCCGGGGGTCGCGCGACACCCGCGGCGGCCGCGGCGGCGGCGGTGCCAGCGGCGGCGGAGCTCGCCCGGTGCCCCACGTCTCGCGCCACCACCCTCACACATTTTATACAAGATATCACGCTTATTAGGCTATGTCTACTGTACGTACGGCAGATATCACCGCTGTATCAAAACCCTGTCGTCTCTCTCCCAAGGCTGCGTGCGAACTTTAATTTTTCAAAGCGTCCGCTAGTCAAATTAAAAGCCGTTGTGAATTATATATTAGGCTTTCGAACTAGGACAGTTTATTATGATGTTAAATCGTTGTTAGTGAAAACAATAGTGCAATTATTCGTTGTTGCCAAATCTGTAACGTGGTGGAGGCGGTGGCGGCGGGGCGGACGACGGCGCGCCGGGTGTCGCGGCGCGCGCGCTCTCTTCTTGCTGTGGCTGAGCGGCTGCGGCGGCCGCAGCGAAGGTCGCCGCGACAATGACCTGCACATTGGCGGCATTTTCCCTATGGAAGGCGAGGGCGGCTGGCAGGGCGGGCAGGCTTGCATGCCGGCCGCCGAACTCGCCCTAGCCGACGTCAACGCCAGGTCGGACCTTTTGTCCGGTTTTAAGCTACTACTCCATAGCAATGACAGCAAGGTAAATATAACTTTAAGGCACAATTGGTTCCTCGTTATTTAAAATAAATATTCAGTTTTAATCAGTAAACATCACATAAATTTACGAGAACGTCAATTATGTTTGTAAAACTCTTGACATGTCGCCGCTGCGCCATACGACAAGCACCTAATCCATTAAGCAAAACTGGCCAGCTGACTACCGTCGTTGTAATTAACAAAAAGGGATCGTATTTCGATCCAGAGCACTCAGCGGCCCGCTATAAATCCGAAATGAACTAAATTCATAGGCGTGTGATATTGCAAGAGGGTGAAGCTGACGTTCAATTCAATTATAGAGAATTTATGAATGGCTCACGAAAGAAAATTTTATTGAATAGAATTTCCGCGCACGTTTAAAAGTAATTTTCCAATTTATCGATTTATACTTACCCACCGACAAATTGTTGCTGCCGAATCTCTTTGATGATAACGACGATTGCTGAGGAAAATTGTGAAAAACGAAGCCGATGGCACAATGGGTGAATTTATTAGGGATAACGTTCACACAATGGCTTGAACAAAGGCGGGATGAAGCAATGTTATTGAGGTCGGATGTCCAATGCGCACGGATTAATTTTACACGCCGTCATTTTTTTCTTATAACACCATTTTAATGCCGTTTTTATAGCTTTATCTTTATTTAAGGTGTCGTGTACCTACTTAAAGCCATGATCAGTATATATTTTACATGTGTGTAAGTTGTGTTAAGGTACAAGGACAATATGACAGAAAGTTGACAGGAGGGCCCAAAAACGCCTTGAGTCTCAATCTCCTAAAATTTGTAATCGTTTTTGAATAACGGCTTCAATTTCATTTTAAATAATCAGCAGAAAATAAGGTAACCAATAAATGAATAAAGAAAGTAATAACAATTTTGTAATAACATAATTCAATTTAAATGTTTTCATCAAAGTGTTGGACTGGCGCGGCAGGGGCATCGACCCGTGTTAAGTAGTTTAGTATTGCATTAAAAATATAATATTAAAATTATACCCACTTCACTCTCAGTACACTACAAGAATTTTTAGTCAATGCCTTGTTGACGTTTCTAATGTTATAAATATTTCTAGAATACTGCAACTGTTTACTAGTTGACATACGTTTATATTATGTCTCTTTAAAAAAAATATATTTATAAAGAAATCATTGATTTGACCGACATTCCCCTGACAGGGCGACGGTTCATGGGTCATACTCGTAAATTTTCATCAGATGTTCGTTAGCTTTCATAATCTAAGTATACAAAGTCAAACAAGTGAATTTTGCTTTTTAATGTATGAGTTATGAGTCATTTACAAATGATAAATACTAACCAAAGAAAAATATTAAAATAATGTTAAGATAAAAAAATCCCAGCTTTTTACAAGTATCATATTCGTTATCGTTTCTTTTAAGATATTCATTAAACATCAAAATTAAATTTATGGACTAATTTCGTAAAAATCAGATCTAACAAAAATATCGCCAGCTATTTCCATCTTTACGAATTCATAATCTAAATCGGAATGATAAATGAATACGGCTCAAAAGGTTTTTAGATTTATGTTCCTTCTTCACGATAAACAGCTATCTAATTATCGAGGTTATTATCATATTGTTAATTTTAAATGCGAAAAAATTAATTATAATTTCAATTTCTGAGATAGTGTGCAAATGCTCATGGATCATCTAATAATATTTATCGAAACGAACTCCAGCCCGAAAATATATTTTTTTATGAATGTTATCATTCCCAAATTAAGATTCAATTCATAACAATATTTTAATATCTTATAAAATTCCAAGGATGTAAAGGGAGTAAAAACCAATATGCGACTATAAAGCTGACGAGACATTAGTTCAACTATTCGTGACGAATCTTCGACGCAATTGCGCTCACAATGATTTTCATTATACCCTCCATTGAGTATTCTGAACGTCACTGAACCGATAATCGGCTCCAGATAATTTTGTACCGCTCTTTGTATTTGGTTAAAACGTAGTCTAAGGGTTTTAGTGATAAACAAATCTGGTAATGAAACAATAGATTACTTAAATTACAGAGATTAAAATTACTAAATGTATTTACATAATTATGTATCAAGCTAAACTTGAGATATAATTTGATTACTAATAGGTACATAGAAAGATGATATCTAAAATGTCTCCATAAGCACTCCATTTACATTTTATTGCGGAAGTCAACAGACATTAGAATGTAAGGCATTATATGAAGAGATTAATAAATGTGCATAGAGCAAAGGATTTGAGGCAAAAAGAACCATTAGCGGATATAACACTGATCCGTCTTTAAACGATATAGAACTAAAAGGTTCTCTTAAAAAAATATTTTATTCAGACGCTCTCAATTTCCATTATAACAGCAACAGAATAATTAAAATCTGATTAAACATCAGTTTGCCATAATCCCTAAGAAACTCATGATATAAATGATCTAGTCATAAGGTCGGATCTAAAAGCAGCTCAGCGAAATTAATGTAAATTGGGGATTTAGTGTGTGCTCCAATATTAATGGATTATGTGGTGCCATTATTAATGTATAGTGCAATTAACAGTGCGAGCCTGGCTTGGGAGCGAGCGTCATGTACAATCTACTCTACAATCCGCCGCAAAAGTTACTGCTGTTGGCTGGCTGCTCCACCGTCTGCACAACCGTCGCCGAAGCTGCTAAGATGTGGAATCTTATGGTTGTACGTATCCTTATTCACTTTGCTTTCCAAATTCACATGTTTACGTTCCTCATTTATATTATCACTAAGCAAAGGAAATACAATTGTAATTAAAAATGTTGAAGTTACTAGGTTTTTATTAACAATTATAAAGTATGTTCTCTTTGCAAAAATAAAATAAGAAATATATAAGATGATATTAACACAATTACGTCGCCTGTATACCCTACATTCAAATTTACATAAAGTTGATCTGGCTACTTGTGTGAACAAGGTCATCTTGATCTATTATTCACTCGCGTAATTTACATATGGTAACAAATTCATCAAGAACATTGCAAATGAGAGATTGAAGGGGTTCAAGGTTACGCTCGTTATGGTATACAAGTTTCCATATTTTCACTAAAGATTACCGTTGGAACAATGCCAATGTATTTGGTAGCATAATATGTTCTTGGCATGTAGAAATAGGCTTCAAACTCAACGTCTTTCAAGAATGGATACATTTGCATTAATTTTTAATTTAATTAAGATATTAATTTAATTACATATTAAAAAAAATCCTATAAAACGTTGATGCTGCACCTAGGAAGTGTACTTAAATAATAAATTTATCATAATTCAAAACACATTTTTTTTTATTTGAATCTTATCAATTTACACGTTTATATGCTTAACTTACAAATTGGATGATCTAATATGGTTGAATATCGTTACTACTGTCTATATAACACAATTAGTTAATTTAGGCAGATATATATAATTCCATTTCGACCCGCTTGCGTGCTGAATTGCCTTGTTAGGACGTCCAATTGCAATTAGAGAATTTCATTTCGAATATTCATAGACAATTTAAAAATCGAAGTCTATATTCCATTAACTATGTTGATTCATATTCTATTTTTAAATACTACTTAATTGTTCAAAAAAAGCTTACCCAAACGTCGCGTTCAATTACGTACCCTCAACCACAAATGAATGAAAAACAACAAACGCGACGACCCCTTTTTTAAACGAGGGTCAAGCCCTGCACATCAGTTAATGTATTTTGATCGGTGATTGGTTAATGGGGTTCGAGTGATTCCAAAGGTCGTTTATGAATTTTCGGATTGGACGACCTAACAAGGTGTACTTTATAAATTCACATCTTTTTCCCCATTTTTAATAGAATTTATCAACAAAGAATTTCGGCATAAAATATCTGGGAACGTAATTAAAAGTTAAATAACTAAAGTATTTCGACTAACTTCTTTATAAATGAAATTCACTAATTAATTTGAAGATTGAATTTTGTCTATTTATATTAATTAATCTGGACTGGTTTGGACTGTTCTGGTCTGGAAAAATACACTATCTTCGAAGTTGTATCGCAAACTAGTGATGTTACGTATATACGCGTATTTTTATAATTCGCAATCGATTATACTCTATTTTGCGATTATATCGAAGGCATACATATAACGACTATCGCGTTAAGATAACTGGATATGTGCCCGGGAGTCAATAGGCTCAACTATTACACGCAGCGTAACATAGCTGGGGAAAGAAGGTGTGTGAAATCTCTGGCTACTCCTAAAATACGTTATATATAATGATTTCTTGTTTACGCGAATGTTAGACATTAAATTAAACTATTTTTCGGATTTTATAGAGGTTTTATATTTTAATTTTCTCCGGACGTTTCGAAAACTTTGCAACCTTCGTGGTCACGGGGAATAGTGTTACCTAATCTAATTGTTGTAAAATCCGAAAGTATGTTTAATTTTATTACGTTATATGTATATGTATGCTCTAAATACATTAACGTTTTAGTTGTGTTACGGCGCGTCGTCGCCCGCGCTGTCGGATCGGGCGCGGTTCCCGACGCTGTTCCGCACGCATCCGTCTGCGACCGTGCACAACCCGACCCGGATCAAACTGATGCAGAAGTTTGGTTGGTCGCGTATCGCTATCCTGCAACAGGCTGAAGAAGTATTCATATCCGTAAGTATCTACATAAATATGGAGTTAAGGGTTGATTTTCATTCTTCAGATAATATTTATTCATGGTGTAAAATTCAATACAAACAAAGTAAAAATGCAATTTTGTGGACAGAATAGGTTGATCGTTTGACTTATTTATTCAATCTGGTTATAATTTATTTTCAAAGCTGGAATTTGACGACTGGAAAATCAGGCCTTATCTTGTATCTATACATTTTACATCAAACCTTTGGTTATTATATCCTTGACAACAATAATTATTAGAAAATAAAATAAGTCGTGAATTTTAAAGTTGGAACTTGCATGTCAATTTTCTTTGTCGCTTTTAAATTAATATGTCCATTCTCACATGTAGAGTGACGTTACAATAAAACCCTGAAAATTCTGGGCACAAATTTCGTCAATTACAGTTAATGCACCGAATACGGTGGTATTATCGTCTGTCAATTTTGATATGGATTTGAGAGTAGCATCGTTCCAAAATTTGGCACACCAACTAAGTGCCGTCATTGATAAATTTGAACATTAAATCATATGGCTTTGGTGACTCGTAGAAATTTCCATGAACTGCTAAACTACTGAACTACAAATATCGTATTATAACTTATTAATCAGTATTATGTCATGGGTTTATGATTACTAGTTATACGGAAGTTGTATAAAATCAAATCAAAATACGAAAGTGTCCTGTCTCAAGTAATTTCGTGATACGATTTCATTTTATTGCGTAGTTATTCCTTCAAGACATTTATAATCTTTATTTTCAACACGTTTTTTTAAATAATTCTTAAAATTATCACACCTGGATAAAAATTTTAGATGTCTCATTTTATCTAACTGTATGCCTACATTCAAAATTCTTACCTTGAGAATAGCCCAATTGAAGATACTATGCAATAAATTCCATAATTCGCGAAGCTTGCTGAAATGTCTACTCATCCTTAATAGGTCACATAATAAAATAGATTTATGGCGCCAATTATACGTGTAATCTCTGGGAGTATTCGCCCTCCTGGATAGCGCGTCTCACACATAGAGTCATTCTCGTAAAAACTATTATAAGTCGTACTAAAAGCACTTGAGAGGTAGTCTATGTGTACAATATAGCGTTGTTAAATTAAATATATTCATAAGTTATTATTTCGGCTATCAACAAAATCTTTATCATTTTATACTTTACTCGGAACGTCGTATCTAAATTATTTTCAATTCATAGATTGAGATTCGTTAAACTCCAAGACACTGTCGCTGCAGCTTTTACATCAAATCATTTAAATTGTGAAACGTAATTACTAATTTTCTAATTCAATCAAGCAAGACCTATCTAATAAACTCGCAAAAACAATTAACGACCACTGGAAGAGCTGAGTTTTAAAAATTATAAAAGTTACACAACTTGAAGTAAACTCACATTCTGCTGTCGAACAGTCTACGAGAATTAATTGTACTGAAAGTTAGTTCCTTGGAACATAACTCAATAGACTTGAAGGTATTCAAAACTTCTTTATACATGTTATCTTTACGCTACATTAGCTCGCGATAATTCAACCTGTGGAGCATACCGAACGATATTATCGAAACGAGGTACCACATTGTGTCGGCTGACTCGACAGCGGCGACGATTGCGTGACTTTAATCGTTCTAACGGCAATGGTTCGTATCGACGTCGAGTGGAGTATGACACGCTAAGCGCTTTGTCTGTCGATTGACAAACGATCTTTGTGATTGGCCTTCGTGAACCTACTATTTCGATTTCATTGCGTAGTCAGCAGACGTCCGTGTTATAGGATAATGGAAATTCTGAATTTTATTAGCAGTTGTTATTTAGTATCAGGAACGTGACAGATGCTAGAAACGCTAGTTGGAATGAACGAAATGATAATGAATTGCGTTCCAAATTTGAAATATGCCACACCTCGCATCCCTATCATCATTTCAAAACTTCTCAGAATAATATTAAAGCCGTAGAGAAAGTCTGTAGATACTTAATTATATACCTAAATTGTATTTAATACGATATTACCTTATAGCTTATATAAGACGACATAAAGAGATGCATACTCATCCATGCATTTGAAATTTACAATGTTGTCACCAGTTCTTACGTAACGGTTTTATACTAGTAATGTGACAGTGTCGAACAAAAACAACTAACAAATTGCTCAAAATGTCGGATTAGGGCATAAAGCGACACTTTTAATTACAAAACATTTTTATTAGTTTAGGATTAAATCTAAAAAATATAATATTGAAGTCTGTTTCAGATAAAATGATGTTATCAACATTATCGATAACTATAATTTGTCACGACCCTACAGTAATTGAAATCATTTGTAAATTTGAAATTAAGATGCAATTTTTATTTTTTAAACTGACTTACATATCTTATGCCGATAAGAGTCGACTTATACAAAGGACTTTTGGGTGAGTGCTTTAGGCGCTCGCAACCCTGAGAAGCAATGAAAGAGCCCCAACCTTATGTGTAGGCTATAGTTAATGTAATTTAAAAGCATGTTCTCAATATTTTTGATTAGGAAAATTCAAATACTGCTGGAAAACTAACGTATAGAAAGTCACCGACTCATACATATATTTTCTTTCTGGCTTGTTTTGATGTTTGCAATATATAACCACACACGCCATGCTTAACACTAGTTTTGAGACCGAGTCGACACATATATTGAAATTATTTTAGTTAATACTTATATCATGAAATTAAGTATTTTAACCGTACACAATATGTCAGACATATTAGCATTCCAAGTAAATTTAGGCTTAGCATTTCTAAAAATCTATACTAATATATGAAGCTAAGCTTTGGACGAGCTAATCTCAAGAACTACGAAACCGATTTTAATTTTTTTTAACTCCCAAGTGCAAATTTTTATCTCGGAAAAACCTTTTTCACGCGGACGAAGCCACGAGCAAAAGCTAGTGTCATGTAAAGAGCACATATTTTTTATTTAGTTGCATCATTTTAACCAATGTATCCAAATTGACGTTTATCTGATGACTTATTTAAAATAATTAAAAACTATTAAGTATTCATTATTTCATTCACTCTGAAATAGAAGCTGTATTATCGAGATGAATTAGATTGATGTTTTGTAAATTTTATATTAGTCTGGTATCTATTTTTAGCCTTTAATCTGAGCTAAACTTCAATGCATGGAGGGTTTGGGATGAATTTATTTTTTTACAACTCCCTTAAAGGAGACTAATGTTTTATACAGTTACTTTTTTGGCGCTCTATAATTTAAAGCTGCTTAAACGGGTTTTTGGCATGGTAACGCCACAGTAACGCTACAAAAATCAATATGGCGGACGCTAGGCCCCGTAAACATTTAATTATTAAATAAAATGAAGCCCGCTTGTGTAATAGGATGTCACTGACAGAGACATGTTTAACAATCAAAGCTTAGTATATTTACTCGTTAGGAACAAACGTACTTTTTGACATTTATCATTTATCTATAAACTCACACAGAAAAAGGATTTTTGCGATGTTAAGTGCTAAAATGCCATCAATTTTAAAAACCGCTGTTTTTCCAACAAACAACAGACTACATCATCATCATCAGCCAGATAATATTCTGTTGAACATAAACCTAACCCAAAGATTTTTCATACGTAACTTATTAGTAATTTCCAGAAATCATCTAATACCTATCTTTAAATATTACAAATCGAGCTTACCAAGCTATATTTAGGTGACCCATACTCGTTCCAGATTTTTATTAATCTAGTTCGGCAGCAGTTTCGTCTGTACGACCACTCGTAGCCAGCTTCAGCTAGTTAGCTGGTGTGTTTCGACGTCACGGACTCCGGATGAGAACAGCGAAACGTTGCCAAAATTTATTTCACGTCTACAAACTCAAACAAACTTTGCAGAAGCAATATGGACTCATTAATTGACTTTATTACTCAGTAAATAAGATACAACGGAATAAGATCTGTAGAAAATAACACATAAAATTATTAAGGACTTTCACTTAGGCCTCTTTTTATAGTGTTTATTTTTATTAGGCGTTTATAAATCTTCTTTATATATTACTGTATGTATATGTATGTCATACATTATGAAATCATTTTAATGCAAAATTGCGGACACCTGACCATTTTAAATTTTTATAATACTATTTATGCTATACGTATTATAATAAAACTATTTAAAAAAGATTTAATTAAAACAAAATCCAAGTCTACTTTCTCAAAGGATACATTTTAACTTAAACCTCTTAAGGTGGAGTACACATTTTATAAAATACGAGATTCCTCCTAAGTCTCTTTCGAGTTCTTGCATTCCGCATGGAAATAAAAAGTTTAACGACTACGCTACGGGTATTACGTCGGAATAAAACAAAGAATATCACGTAATTTAAAAAATGTTGTATTAAATCTTTTATGGTCCAAGAATAGAAACAACATTTCTATACTGGAATAGGAGATGTTTTCTGCATCCCTGTTATGAAATTATTTTTAATGACGCAACTGAGTTGGCGAAGAACACATTAAGTTTCGCGTACACATGGGTTACACGCTTACAGTGATTTTGCTGAGGGCTTCCCTCTGTTTATTTATTGATTTTATTGTCTAAAAAAATGTCTCGCCCTTTGCGACCCGGCTGCTTCTTGGACATAACATCTGCAGAGTCAGCGCTGACTGCGTTTATGGTAAATTTAAAACCGCCTATTAACACCGCATGGGCCTATAACGAGGGTGCCGCATAGAATATAGTTGTCCGCAATGAATGGAGCCGGTCTTTCACGCTGGATTCAATGTAATTAGAGCGGCCCCAGTTTTTTCCGCCTAAGTGGGTTTGAAGCGTTCCTGCGCTCCTGTTTCTCGTTCGCAACGATGAATTTTTTAGTTAGAGTTCACGTATGAAAATAACTGAACGCAAAAGCGGCGTAAAATTGTCTTAATATAAGCGTGACAAATTTAAATGAAGAGGAAGGGAGCGAGATGATATTCTTTGCATATACATGAGGCTTTTTTCGCTTTCACTACGCTGATTAGATCTCATTTTTTACTTTTTTTATTTTTGCATGAAAATTCTGATGCAAAAAACGAAGACGTGATATTGAAATTCCGGGGCCTGGGTCCAAATTGGTCCAATTTTAGAAATAGTAATATCCAGGGTTATTTGGAGTTATCTTCTTGTTTAAAATTATATTTATACCTTTATACCTCCAATATATTGTTGTCTTAATGTTGTAAGCATGGAACGTTTGTAAATAATGACTATCATAAAGGCCTTACCTTCAATCATTTTATTTCTATACAATTTATATATTTTATCAGTGTTAGTATAAAGAAACTCAACATAAGAAATGCACAGGTATTTTGACTACAACTCATTACATTACATAATAAATAACTTCAGTGCCAAAGGTCAATAAACTTATAGGTATAGGTTTATTATGAATAATCACATTACCCAATTTCAGTGTATTACCGAGTAATATAACTAGAATAATAGCGCATAATAGAAAACGTATCACCTAAATAACTGTTTATATTAATGTTCAATTCCCAATACGCTTTTACTATATTTTTTGTGACTTTATCTTCTGCGTATTCACACAAAACATCAGTAATGAATTTTAATATGGGCGCAACCGGTAGCGTACTTTATAGTAGAAAATTCATGGAAAAATGTAAAAAGTAATGGAATCGTCAATAAATCAAAGACTATAAAATATCGTACATTTTATATGTTCTCTCGCGTTGTCGATAGATGTTTTTTTATTATATAGAATCGATGCATGCAATACAAATGGAGAATTGTGTTTCATCGCATTCGGTACTCAAATAATTGCGAAAAATACAGTAAATTTATTATTTTACACCCAATATGAGAAGACAATTGATGCGCCGACTCTTATTAACAATTGCATTATATAAATTTTTACTCTATACTAGTAACTATGTAATTTTTTTAATGAATAATCATCAACATCAACATCAACCTCTTCCCTAATCCCTCCATTGGGGAAAACCGTATCAAAATCCGTTCTGAGTACGTTTTATGGGTTTATAAGTATTTTGAGTTAATTGCGTTTAGACAGACAGTCATGGCGTCGAGACTTTGATTTATAATATGTATGTAAGTGTAGATGTTTACTTTCTTTCTGTATCTTACGACACCTAAACACCTTTCATTCAAAATAATTGCCTTTAATAAATTGTTATCTACCCATCGTGTTATTAAGATGGGTATAAATTAGATCATTCCTTGGTCCGTTGACCAGTCCTTAGCCAATGTTCCTGAGAAAACGTTCAAATTCAAAAAGGTATTTTCATATAATTACCGCCAAATATTTAAGCTTCGTTTTAAGTGAAAATAAACTTGCAACATTTTAGATAAGACACAAGAATGCCACGCTTGGCGAACCAACTCGATGCCGGCTTACTTATCTTTATGAATCTAAAAGTGTAAAGTTAGAAGCCGACATTGTCTGTGAATATTTGCTACACGAATGCAATTCTTGAAATTTGGAATTAAGGGAATTTTTAGATACATTTTAGATACACAAGGCAAGTGTTAAAATAAAATCTACCTGGTTAAACGTATATAGTGAATTTAAATCAATTACATTTTCAGTCAACGACATAATAATGTACCCAAAGTAAATATGTTTTGCTAATATCAACAAACTGATCTACATCTGATTCATCAAACGTTGAATATTGAAATGCCACAGGGCTTCATCGATTTCAGGTTCCCAAACTTCTTTTTCTCATAGACCACTTTCAATATTTTGCTGGTTTCGACGGACCTCCAGCCACTAATTTTCTACCTTATTCCGTAGGATATGCAAGTTTTTACATGTACATAATAGTAGCCGAGCTTCTTAAAATATTACCTGCCTCCATTAAAGTGAAGTCAAGCCAACATTTTCTTGAACCTCCGCTTACGACGTGGAGCTTCATCGAGTTTCCCGTGAACCTCTGGGGGTCCACTTGGACCATTTTGGAATCGATGATTTACTTCCATCGTCGACTTTATAATTTTCAATTCTTGTCATCATTATCATCATAGACTTAGGAAATATAAATTAATAAAATTTGAAAAGAGTACGTCAACCCATCAGTGCGGATTCTGAAGATTATCCAATAGTCTTAAATCGATTCGTCTAGACGCACTGAGAGCTAAATAAGCACCCGACTCGCTTTGTATAAAAAGTTTCTAGTATGTATCTCATATCTTAGAACTATTTATACGTAATCAAATGAAATCAACATCACTATATAAATATAAATCTTTATTCACCTTCATTTATATCTTAGCTATCTTCAGTTTATTGAAACGACTGGCGCGGTCTTAGTTTGTCACTTCCAATTTAGACCGAAATCCACATGAAGGCCGAGTATCATTTATATTGTTTCTTGGAATCAATCCTCTGTATTGTCAACAGTTAGATGAGATCTCGATTTAATTGTTATCAGAAGTTGGTATAATATACAAAGTATTTCAGTCTACGTCTAAATATAATCTACTTATTGAAATATCGTTATCATTGGATAGTAATATTGATTTTGCTTATATGAGGGCTTTAGGTAATACAATAACTAGAGTATTAGAACAACGCATTTTTATTACATAGAATAAAAAATATATAAAACCTGAAATCTAATTACAGAAAAAAGTCGGAAAAGCACGAAATAACAGAATATTATCGAAGGTAACAACTTAATCGTAGTTGCATGCCACTTTGCTCGAGAGAAGAAAATTTCATACTTAAAGACATTATTACAACATAACTACTAATTGTTATTAATATAACGCCAAAGTTAAAGAGACTAATACAGAAATCAAGGGAATAATGGATGGATGATGTCAGGATATAGTAAAACTTGATGTTTTCATTGGCACGAGCCTAATTATCTAAAAACTTAGGTTATTGGCTCGTTGTGATTAAACTGTAGCCGCTGATTTGTATCTCAATCATCAGAATATTATACCTATCGTTTCGTATAATAATTAGTATGAATTTAAATTTATGTCCGATACAAAACCTACCACATTATAGGACTCTTATGTCTAGGTGTATTAGATTTACCTTTGCCTAACATTTCAGGATTGAAGAGATGAACTTATGTAACATTCTCATTCCTCTAACAGACTGTAGAAGATCTAGAAGCGCACTGCAAGAAGGCGGGGATAGAGATCGTCACTCGCCAGTCGTTCCTGTCGGACCCTGCAGACGCAGTGCGGAACCTGCGTCGACAGGACGCGCGTGTCATAGTGGGGTTGTTCTACGTGGTCGCGGCGAGACGGGTCCTCTGCGAAGTCTACAAACATCGCTTGTATGGAAAATCTTACGTCTGGTTCTTTATTGGTAAGTATATTACAAATTGTCATAATTGTTAAACATTTTACATCTTCATAAATAAATCTAAGTCGACGCGCAGTCTGTCAAATTGCCCGGAACAATACTATGAAACATGAAGTTGCTTCGACAATTTCAGCAATTTTTATGTTAGTTGATTTAAATTCCTTTCCCGAAAAAAATAATAATAAAGCAAATATTTTATTTTTGTAATAAAACGTAACTTTATATGAGTCCGAAAACACTGATATAAACAAGCGATATCTTAATTTAGGCTATAAATAATATTTTAGTTTAATTTAGAATATAACATACATAATTCATTTTGACTAATACACAGTCAATAAAACAATATACTATTAACATGAAATAACATTATACCAATATCGATACTTAAGATTATTTAAAACTCTGTAATAATTTAATAATTAACTTCGCAACATTATTCATGGTCCATATTTTTTTAATTGTGAATGCGTTGCTAATCCAGCCTATATAAAATACCAACAGTATGATATATCTATGATAAAAGATGAACAAATTCTGGTCAAACGAGTACATCGTATATAGTTTACAAATCAAACACACCTTAAGCTCGTAAAATGCGTAAATTGTCGCAGTAAATTGTATCGCACATTTGCCGAGTGTAAAAAACCGTTTAACGTATTTTTAGTTATATCTACGTCTGTTTTGGTGCAAGTATTGTGTTGCCCGTAGCTGGCTATCGCTTGCTTGTTCACTACACAAGTCGCTTGCCTCACTTATGACGTAAACATTTTATATTGCTTGTGCCAACACTCCACAATACACATAATGTATTATATTTTTAAAAGTTTTGCACCATAAGAATTGCAAGGAAACATTTACAAATAATTTACGTAGTGGATATTTTCCGAGGATGTTCCCCATACACTACAAATATTATTATAGTCAAACCCTATAAAACCAAGATACTTAATTTGGTTACGGGCCGATTTTGCAATCATCGGATAAAAAATATTTGTAGTAGAAAGTAAAACAAACGAATTACAAATGTCATTTTTACGTGTAAAACTGACAATTTGTTTCACTTTTACATTCAATCAGGTTATATTTTATTTGGTAGATTAATTTTATCTGATGAAAAACTTGCCGTTAGTGTAAAGTTTAAGGATTTACTGCGTCACTTTCATACGATATTTAGAAAGTAACGTTGCATAAATTCCGCAGTCACCGCCATTATTCCCTATCAAAATTACAAAAAAATCGCAACAATACGTATAAATGGCGGCATTTATTTGTAACCGTCTCTGTGATATATGGATCCGTTTATTGCCTGCCAAGCCGTGCACACAGAGAAGATTTAAAAACATAAATGATTAATAATGTGAGCTATAAGGAAAATTTATAATTTACAAAGAAGACGTTAAAGGAAGTGATGTGGAACAATACGTTTCCCACTGTAAAAAATGATAGAAAATTGTATTTATTATGATTATTATTACAGTTATTTGTTATTTGTGTATGAATATGGATATCAGAAGCATAATTATTCATAGCTAATAGATATTTATGTCGCCAATATGGCGAAATCAATATAATAGGTAATCTGTTTTTACGCCCATCATCTGTACTACTACCTAGTCTTGCCATAAATATTGTAATAAAGAAAAAAGAAAATTGTTAACTGCAAATAACATTTATTACTTTTACAGTGTGTCAGTTTAATACATAAATATAAAACAATTAAAAATATAAAAAGCTTATTCGAAGTGGTCTCCATTGGCTGCAATACAGTCCTTTAAACGATGAGGCCAGTTATCAATAGAAGCACGCACTCTTTCCATGGGAAAATTCTTCACTGCCAATCGTATAGATTGTTTTAGGGACTCAAATTATCATGGCGTTTAGAGCAAGCTGTACTCTCTAAAACTGACCACAAATCATAATCCAGCGGATTAAGATCGGGACTAGACGACGGCCAGTCTTCAGCTCTGATGAAGTCCGAAACGTTCGATTCCAACCAAGACTGCGTGGACCGAGCTTTATGACCCGGCGCCGAGTCTTGCTGGAAGGACCATACTTGGTTATTGAACATGGTGATGTTAAGGGGCTTAACTACCTTCTCAAGAATGGTATCTTGATACACTTGTGCCGATGTTTTGATACCTTTTTCACAAAAATATGGCTCAGTCACTCCTTCATAGCTAACACCCCACCAAACCATCACTGAAGTCGGATAATGTCCACGTTGCACTCTGTCGACTAATTGGGAAGCTTCCTTAGAGCTTTGAGCATAAATACGGTCATTTTGTTTGTTAAAATGTTGCTCAATTGTAAAAATTTTCTCATCCGTAAACAAAATTTTTCTGTGACCTCCCTTTGCGTACCGCTTCAGTAGTTGTTTCGATTTTACCACCCTATTCTTCTTTAAATTATCAGTTAAGAAATGGCCAGTGCGTCTCTTATAGGCTGCAAGTCCTAAGTCATCTTTTAAAATACGCGACATGGTTCTAGGTGCTATCTTCATTTCCCGAGATAAAATCTTTTGCTTTCGGACAGGATTTCTTCGAATTCTTTCCCTTACTGCTTTGACCACCTTTTTCGTACGAACACTACGTGGACGGCCAGATCTTTTCTGTCACAAACAGAGGAGGTCTCATTGTACCTATTAATAGCCCGGTACACAAACATTTTACTAATACCAAGTGTATGGAGAGTTTTAAAAATTGCATTTGGCTCCATACCTACTTTGTGTAATGCTATCACAGCGATTCGGTTCTCTTTATCACCCCACACCATTTTAATATCGCAAAATATTTTACAATGTATTGGCGCCAAAATGAGAAAACACAATGAACAATCGTATAAAAATGACAGATTCGAAATTCAAATGTAATATTTTTTTATAATTAAGTGTAACAGTATTTATGGCCAGACTAAGTATATAAGGCTGAAGAGTTTGTTTTGTTTGTTCGAATGCGCTAATTCCAAGAACTACTGGTTCCAATTGTTGTTTTGTGTTGTATAGCCCATTTATCTATGAAGGCTATAAGTCATATAGCATTACGCTATGACCAATAGGGGCGGAGTATCAATGAAACATGTTGGAAAGACAGGGGAAATTTATTTTGAGAGCCTCAGTTGTGTGTGCTACGTACCCGGTTAAAGTTACGCAACAATAATGCATGAAGGGATTATTCCTCTTAAAAGCTCCTGAAAACTACATTATTAAAGTCCCCTGCAGCATGTCCTGTCTTGAAGTCAAAAACTACCAAACGGATTTCGATGAAATTTGTTATGGAGTTAATTTTAGACAATTTTATAAACTACTAAGGATTTACTTTCTGTCCGAAGAAAATATAAAATGAGACTTTATCCCAGAAAACTCTTTCACGCGCGTAAAGTCGCGAACAAAAGCTATGTATAATGTTTACAGTGTATTAAACTAATTATGTCATTTTTAAATGTCCTAATTCTTGTATTAAAGTATGTTAAACATTACTTTTTGTTGACATAAATGGCCAGTTCGTGAAAATGTTCCCTTTAAGTAAGAATTTCAAAGATGGCTGTCATTAGGAATTTATATTGAAATCTACATTAGGCATTTATGAACATAGGAAGCTAAAATATGCAATGTTTTTGTCCCATTAGGTAAGTCGCGAGGAAATCGGAAAAAACATCATTTAAAACTCTGTCAGGTCTATGCTATGTCTTGACTTTAGAGCTAAACAGCAGTAGATGAAAATAGGGAACATGGCAACTATTAAAGGAGGCCTATGTCCAGCAGTGGACTGCTAAAAGCCGATGATTTTAATAATGAGCTACAGATAACTGAGTTCGAACGATACCTATACAATGTAGTATAAATATCCACCCTATTTAAACGATTATTGCTTAAAAACATATTATAAAGATTAATTCGGCTAAAACATACTGTTAGTAAGAGTAAATTGCAGTTGCCTAACATTTCCAAGTAATTCTCTACAATGTTGACAGTACGCAATTTATTCTCTAAAATATAACTTAAATACATTTAAAGTTTGCACAACACGCTCCACACACATTAGCGTCTTCAACGTAACGTGACTTTTCACTTTGTTTTGTATTTCTTTCGTATTTTATAAATGACTCCCCCGAGCCTGACTGAGATATTTATTAATGAATTTCCCGGCTGAACTCCCCCGGGACAAACCACAGCGCGACAGTAATGGAACTGAGAAAAAATCCTGAGATAAAGTGAGGAACTAGACTACCGCTCCCGGAACGACGCTCGCGAGGACAATAACAAACGGAAATATGGATCTTTGTATGATATTTCCATACAACAACTACTATTTACGCCTTTATAGCATTGTTGCTATTCATCTATTTAATGCACAGCTCATCGTCCTTTTATTAAAAATACCTAACTGTGTTATACCTCTGCCTACCTCTGAAGAGAACCAGCTGTGGTGCAGATAGTAATTGTAAACACACATAAAAATGGAAATGTCAAAATTGTCACACAGTCACTTACGAAAATATGGACCGTCGCTGCTGCAGCCAATCTGTTTGGCCAATACATCATTCTCAGCATTTAAATATTGTGATTGATGTGCGCGCCAACAATACTAATATGCAAATTATAGCGACACAAGAGCGAGTGCGACCTACCGCATGTTTTATACATTATTTCACTGCTTTTGCCGTAATTAAACTAACTTGATACGTCATAATAGCCTTTGTTGACGTGTGAATTCTAACATAATGTACATTATAATTTCAATTAATATTAAAAATACAGCACAAGTGCAATTATGACGCGGCCGGGTTTCTACGTACATACATAATGACGTCACGGTTATAATTAAGCGTTGAGTATTTAGAATTGTTCATGGATTTTAAAATGACAGCTTTCTTACGGAGTTTTGTAATAAATCTAATAACCCTATTACAACTTTGTAGGCAATATAGACAGTTTAAATTAAACAAAATATTGATTAACAAAAATAAAATTTTATTACTAATACGAATTGATTCTTGTATAAAGAAGCAAATCATTATATTGATATTTAAAATGACAATATGTATATGTATTATTACTCAATACGACAACATTTTCAAAAATATTTCCAGTAATATTAATGTAGCATAAACTCTGTCGTCTCTGCCTCCGAACTTTATACGTTATTCTGCACCTAAATATATTTGAAAACTATCTTAACCTAATTTCAGAAATGAAAAATGAAAATAAATTATTTACCAATAGAAGAAGCAGAGACCACACTATGGTCGTACTCGTTGCATTTCTGTCGGAATAGAAAAATTCAATCGAATGGGAAATGCGGACTCAATCAATCAAATTGCAAGTATCAATTCACTGAAATAATAAACGGCAAAAATGTGACTCGAGTAAATATAAGGATAATGTTTTTGTGCAATTAGGGAACGTTTTGTTCTTTATACAGTCTCTCTTGAAACAATATTAAAAAAGAACTATGTTGTTAGTGTATTACATTATAAATATCCATTATAAATATTAGTGGCATGTATATTATATCACGTAATTTTTGTGGTTTTAGAATGAACTTGTTTATCAATTTTTTAACATCATTATATAGAATAATATGAAAAAAAAATGGTAGAATTCGACTTGAATGAAAAAAGAAAATGCCAGTAAGAAAACTAAATTTGAACTAAAAAGTGATTCGAGTATCAATATACTCCGCAACATAAATCCGTTTAGACGTTAACTTATGGCCAGTGACACTGTTTGCGTCTGTAAAACTCATTAGTGACACTATAAAACAGAATGACGTTTTAGTGTATTTAAATATCGCCTTAAGTCACAGCTGTAATGAAAATACAACGGTTATAACGCTCCATTTGTGTATTCATGAATTCGTGTATCCGGTCGCAGGATCGCGTCCTGACGCCTGTTACGAATGGCGATTGTCTTTTGTATCAATTCTCATTAATGTTCTAACTTTGGAAACATTTATATTCCTCCCCCGCTTTTACATTAAATTAATTCAAATGGCCAATTCCAGCAATACGTTTTAAAGAATGCATTTCCAATAATTATCCACAGTTGTGGAAAATGTTTTTCGTTTAAACGATACAGTTGGTTGAGCATTTGACATTCCGTAAACTTGGATTGGAATTGGTTCAAGGTGCAGCTCTCGAACTTCGATCTAGCTCAGCAGATAAGTGTGTACACTTTAACGTGCGGTTATTGGCATTCTGCCAATGTTCCGTCAAGTCAAGTTCGGCAGGTTATCAGCGTCCGCTCGGCCTTAATACAGGGCTCCGGGAATCTTTCCTGCCCACAATAAAACTTTATTACCCCATAAAAATGTCCGGTAAAGAGATCAATTCATTACGGTACACGCTAGTTGTGGCTTAGTTGTGCTTACACTGGGATCCATCGATGTTAATGTCAATATTAGACTTTTTTAATTTCATTCAACTTTATCATGTGATCATAATAGATTTTGATAATTGGACATGAAATTAAATATAAAAAGCGTAAAATTCTCTTGAAACTTTGATTTAGGCCGGTAATACGAATAAAAGCTTTAATATATACGGTATTTTTACCTTATAGACCCTAAATCTATATACTATTATATAAAGCTGAAGAGTTTGTTTGTTTGTTTGTTTGAACGCGCTAATCTCAGGAACTACCAGTCCAAACTGAAAAATTATTTTTGCGTCGGATAGCCCTTTGTTCATGGAGTGCTATAGGCTATATATCATCACGCTATACCCAATAGGAGCGGAGCAGTAATGGCTAATCTCAGGAACTACCAGTCCAAACTGAAAAATTCTTTTTGCGTTAGATAGCCCTATATTCGTGAATTGCTATATGCTATATATCATCACGCTATACCCAATAGGAGCGGAGCAGTAATGGCTAATCTCTGGAACTACCGGTCCAAACTGAAAAATTCTTTTTGCGTTGGATAGCCCTTTGTTCGTGGAGTGCTCTAAGTTATATATCATCACGCTATGACCAATAGGAGCGGAGCAGTAATGGCTAATCTCAGGAACTACCAGTTTGAACTGAAAAATTCGTTGTGTTGCATAGCCCTTTATTTGCGGGGTGCTATAGGCTGTATATCATCACGCTATGACCAATAGGAGCGGAGCAGTAATGAAACATGTTGTAAATACGGGGACAATTTATTAGTTTTGAGAGCTTCCGTTGCGTGCGCTGCGTAAACGGTTAAAGTTATGCAACAATGATGTATGACGGGATTATCCCTCTTAAAAAGTTCTAAAAAAATATATTATAAAACAAAGTCCCCCGCTGCATCCGTCTGCCTGAACGTCTTAAACTCAAAAACTACCCAACGTATTAAGATGAAATTTGGTATGGAGACAGTTTGAAACCCTGGGAAGAACATAGGCTCCCAGGAAACTACTACTTTTATAATGGAAAACTTTAGCCTGAAAAACTTTATAACGCGGGCGGAGCCGCGAGCAAAAGCTAGTCAGTAATAAACAAAAAATATACTAATGTTTTCCGTCTTACGGAGGCTATTGCCGTATCTGAAACAATAATGCATCGCCCACGTATAGTTTCTACATAAATATGAATCAATATTACGAATATTACCATTCGAAAAACAATTCGTTAACATCGACAAAAATATAATACAAAATCGTGTGTAGACACAACACATATTTATTTGTTCAGGTATAGCAACAAACAGGACAAAGGAAATGGATAAAGAAAGGGGATAAATAATGGCCGAGAGCCGAGCACTTTACGCCATACAAATAAACAAAAAAATATTTCACTTTTATTCATCCAATATCCGCGTAATAAAATAAGGCAATCATTAACTTGAAATAATTATTTTTATTTCCGTATTGGTCGGTCATCTATAGGGACTCAACTATTTATTAGCCCTAAATCTTATAATATAATTGTTAGCGTTTTATCAGCTTTTAAGTAAAGTAAACATATTTTTGACGACTATATATCTATATATATAAAAGAAAGTTGTGTTAGTTACACTATTTATAACTCAAGAACAGCTGAACCGATTTGGCTGGAAATTGGTAGGGAGGTAGCTTAGAACCAGGAGACGGACATAGGATACTAGGACTTTTTATTTCGTTCCCACGGGAACGGGACGTGATATAAGACGTGGTATAACAAAACGAAAATTGGTATGACCCTGGGAAGGTTATAGGCTACTATCCCGGGAAAATATATAGTGGGACTTTTATCCCGGAAAACTCCTTAACGGGGGCGAAGCCGCTAGCAAAAGCTAGTTTCAAATAAAAATAGAATGTACTTTACTGGTTTAAGGTATATTATAAAGTTATAACCGTTTTTAAACCTGAAATTTAAAAAAATAATACTAAATTTCGAAATAACTACCTTATGGTATAGCAAAAATCGTGTAAACTTTAGCTATTAGTATACATTTGGACAAAGTACTATAAAATACTTAGCATTTATTATTTAAATATAATTAACATAATAATTAAGAAACGAATAAAAAAAATACTTACATTTACCAGGTTGGTACGAAGACAACTGGTTCGAGACTAACCTAGACCGGGAAGGGATAGACTGCACGGTGGAACAAATGCGAGAGGCAGCGGAAGGCCACCTCACCACCGAGGCACTCATGTGGAACCAAAACTCCAATCAGACCACTATTTCGGGAATGACTTCTGAAGATTTCAGGTAAGCGTTTATAAATAGACCACGTGGAATAATACCGGGCTATTTTTGCCGCCAGTGGTGACAGACTACAACTTCTTTAATTATCGATAAGTCGTCAAAATGAATCATTAATGTTTGTATTAATGTAATTATTATTTCTAATGTAATTGAGATGCGAATTATATCGTTCATGATGAAAGGTGTCATTATTCAATCAAATACAAAAACTAATTATTGTAATCAAACGGTAAATGAAATGTTGAGTTTTAAATAAAGTTATGGTTACGTCACAAACATAATAAATTATTAGGATTTGTGCAAATATCTAGATCGGGTCAATTCCTGGGAGAGGAAAAAATACAACTCGATTATACTGTTTTAGAACTTAAATACATCCATTTAATTTCAAATCTCGTAGCTAACTTACTGAAATGACAAAAATATATTTTTAAAAAAGTATCCAAATTTTTTTTTAATGCTATTTTATTCTTGCGTTCATGAAAGTATATAGGATATTCGTTTATTTGCAAAGTTTTCTTCCATTCTACCTTATAATGATAGTGTTTACAAGCATTATTAGCAGTCTTGTCACAATCAAAAAATCATCAGTAAGTATTAAAAGGAACTCGGAAGCGCTATCTCTAAACAGGTAAGATTGTTTTGAAACGATGAAAGTATAATGTGATTAAAATTATAACTATGGATACTCTACCAATAACATAACGCAGTCAGTTAAAACTTACAAGAACTTAAGTTTAACGCATCCGCGACAACTCAGTGATCAATAAACTCTAAATAAGGAGATTCCACTTGAGACAAGAACGTATTGACAGTATTTGGTTAAGAATAAGGTAGGGGGACCAAAGAAAGGCTGATTCCTTACTAGGCCCAACATCCAATTTATTGTTTTTTTTTCGTTGTATTACATATTAAACATATTGCAGTTTTTTTTGTTAGTTCTTTTATAATTATTTTTTATAATATGTTGCACTTTAATCAAGGATTTTCTCTATAATATTTTCTTATGAAACGATTTCAAAATTAAACGAGACATCAGTGATTCCGTTACCTTATGACCAAATCAAGTTAGTTTTATAATTTCCTGGGAATTGACGTAACCTTATTGATATTTTCAAATGGCTGAATTAACAATTTTCTGTACCATATTATAACATAACATTACAAATTATAATGTCGACAGAAATATTCAAGTATAACATAGAAGCGTATAAGGACTAAAGCGCTATATTTGTTATTATTTCGTATACTACGTATATATAAGTATAGGTTACTTGTATAGTGTGAATACTTTCATAAGTGCTAATATATTATTTTCTTGTGTTGTTTTCCTTCAGCGGTATATCGGGCACATAACAAGTACATGTTTGCAAAACCTTGTTCATTATACCGGCAGAGCTTCAAGCCATGACCTAATTATTGAGAAGCAATGTCTTGTTTATTACACCACCACAATTCTGATACGAAAATCAACATAATAATAATCAACCTGAGTAACTAATATTGTAAGAAGCCGCAAGTCAGTCCCGCCTACATTTACTAAGATAACTTATTTATAGAATTTCAAAATCTATTTGCGCGAATGTTAAAAATAGATTTAATATTTTAGAGTATTAATGTGATATTTGTATAAGTCTACTTAATAATTGTTATTACACGAAATTAGTGAAAATGTAATTCGAAGTTTCAGTTTTAAGTTATGGAACGATTATATCTCATTTTAATAAAGATTAATATTCTCAAATCGAATTTCCAACATTATAGTGTTGTGCTTATTTAAATATGATTTTCAATTCTATACTCCAATGATCACAAAGAAATAACAATTTCACAACAAATTCTTCAAACCATCCACGTTTATAGATGAAATATGTTAGAATTAAAATTCCTTACAATCATGTCACCCGCATCAGTCTGTTGCTATTTACAGAAGACATACGGCCGAGCTCAGTAGTACATCAAATTCTTGGGTAAGACCTTGTCCTATAGAAAGGGTGTACTTTATTTGGCTTACTCGGCTAAATATAGGCTCCTGCAAGGACGTACGTAAATACGTGTATCGAATAACACATATTTTAAGCAAATATCGATCATATACTGGTAAATACTTTATTGTATTAACTCATATATCGTTGGCTCACTTTTACAAGAACCTATATGTTTTATTTATGTTGGAAAAATGAGATTTAAAATTTGAATGTTGGTAAAAACATAGAACCTTGTAATAGTGAGCAAGCGATATTATGTAGAGTTAGCCAGATGTTATGTATTTGTGAATCATTTGATTGCAACTTCACATCTATAGTCCTGACTTGTTATTTCAATCCCCCATCGCAAATCCCCGACATGTGTTTATAAATAGTATTTTTGTAAATTATACGCCGTTGATTATGCATCGTACACGATGGTTGCATACGCGAGAGTAATTAATCTGTTATCAAAAGGGATCGTTTTATATATTTTTCAAAATTTTCTTTTAAAAGCATAGATTTCTACAAATACTTCAACAAGTGTACTTTATGTCTTTTTATAATATTAAATAGTTTTTCGATTCAGATTCTATTAAAATTTATTATACAGATGAATTCATGCATCAATATCATTGCTTCTAGCATGATATTATTAAGAGAACTTTAATATCTTTTCAGTATATCCAGACATCGCTCCTACATACACAATACCCATTACTTATCTAATTTGTGCTAACAAAATCCCAGTTGTAGTAAATAACGACAATTCTCACTTAGTTTTAACACACGTTTTAATTAATCCACTTTGCCGCTTTGTCTAAAAGCGAGTATATCAAAATACAGCTTAAGTGTTCCCCTTGCTAAGGAAGTGCGTAAGAAACAGTACGCATATGATGACAAAGGTAAACGGCGGAGTTTTCTCGAGACTGAGCGATATGCTTTTCATCGCCTGTTTTAAGTGAACAAAATAGAAACTACGTCACAGGCAAATTCGCGTCTAATATAAATACAGAGTGGTTTTTTGAGACGGGACCGTTGAGCAGCTACTTTTACTATTGTAGCTACAAGAATTCTTTCTTATGAAATCAATAATTTTAGAAGATACTAAAATGCATTTACAGGTTTTAAAAAATATGTACAGTCAGCATGAAAACAGCAGCAATCGATCCTGTTACTTATAAGGATCAATAGAATACGGGACCATTGGAATATCAAGTACTTTTAAGGTTATAGATTAAAAAAGTATTTCTCCGCACAATTTTTAAGAAATGCGATTCCAATTTGCTTTTAAAGTAAGTAACTAAACTCTATATTCAAGGTTGATTAACCAACAAAAACGAAACGAAGTATATTAAGAAAACTATAATGCGAAATGTTCCTTTTATTAATACTAACTACGTCTTTTATTATCTTTATAAGATTTCTAAACCTAGTCATTTGTTCTGGAAAGATAAATCAGCTCCGTTAGACTCAAGACTGCATGATTCTGTATAATTTTTGTTTCTACTGTATCATTATAGGATAGTAGTCTATAACGTACTGTTCTCTTTTCTCTAGTTACTGATAATAAAGGTAATATTTTTTTCTATACAGGCCGTAATCCTGCATAGAAAACGATTACTTTTATTCTGAATATAAGTTGTTAATCTTTTTAAATGAACTTTAGAAATAATATTAATTATTTCAAAATATGATTCACATGTGTAATACAAATATATTATTGTTGGATTATTATATTGATAATATAATAATATCAGCCCTGTATTATACACTGTCCCACTGTTGGGCACGGGCCTCCTCTACTACTGAGAGGGATTAGGCCTTAGTCCACCACGTTGGCCCAGTGCGGATTGGTAGACTTCACACATCTTGGAAATTCCTATAGAGAACTTCTCAGGTGTGCAGGTTTCCTCACGATGTTTTCCTTCACCGTTAAAGCAAGCGATAATTCACAAAGAATACACACATAATTTTTAGAAAAGTCAGAGGTGTGTGCCCTTGGATTTTGAACCTGCGGACATACGTCTCGCAGTCCGTTCCACAACCAACTAGGCTATCGCCGCTTACATATTATATTAATGTTTATTTTTTTTTTATTTAAAACAATTTACAAAACATACATTATTACTAGTTCGTTTCACCAAGGTTTTGTAAAATAAGCTAAGTTTTCAATCACAAATTATCGGAACATGAACAGTAGGCGATATGAGTAAAATTACGACACAGGCACAAATATGTACAATAATGTTTGAAACAAATGAAAATAAATAGATACCTTATTTATAAGCACTAACGACTACCTTTTTTATAAAAATTATAAACATATAACATGTAATTTTTTAAATTATACCATTAGGTCAGAAAATATTATGGATACGAGAATGGAACTGTATATTCAGAGCAAGAAATTACATTTCTGCGCACACATTCAAGAAGTCCAAAGTATTAATAATAACTTATTTACGCTTAGCCATATTTCTAAGGAAAGCGACATCATATTACTAACTTAATTATATTACCGTGATTCACTTTCCTTTTGAGAAATAAATAAAAATATCCTTCCTTGCTAAACACTATATTTCTTTGTATCAGATCGCGGCTGAACGAGGCGCTACGAGAAGCCGGATATGATATTGATGGGGAGAGATATCCGGAGGGATACCAAGAAGCGCCTTTGGCCTACGATGCTGTGTGGGCCGTCGCTTTAGGTAATTACAACTTCAAGACACTGTGAGCTCATTCTGCGTAGAACGGGCCACCAAAAACTAAAAAAAGCAAATGAAAATTAGTTTTCCGACGACTGCCACAAAATTAACAATTTTGAAATAGGTCATTATTTTACTAAAAGTGCGAAATGTAGATAAATATTTGAACTTTGACTTTACGGATGACCAACACCTCAGTCCGCTCCTTGACCACGAAGGCTGCAAAGTCTTCGAAATGTCGGGCAAAATTATAATATAAAAAACAGCGATAAAATCCGTAAAAAAAGTTTTATTTTACTTACAACTTATAATTATAAATTTACCAAACTAAGTCACGACAGAAAGGCTGATAGGCAAAACAAAACTACAACACCTTTTGTAAATTAAAATTTATTTACACAAAAACTTATTGATTATAATTATTTATCATGTCAGATAAGAGGTGTGGCAACGAAATTCATAAGTCATGAGCTTTATGGATAGTCATCGCTTAGGTAGTTAGTGAAAGGCTGGTAGTTTAGATAGGTTAGAGCTTTTATTGTCCTCACCGGTGAGGATCGCGACGCGTTTCTCCCTTATTGCTTATTTAAAAATACATATATACATCATTTTATTTCTTCTTCCCTGCCAGCCCGAGCTGGCTTCTTTGTTTACTAAGTATATTTTTCATTAATTTATTTTCAATATAAATTGTCTTTGTTTATATAAGCTAATTTAATTAAGTGATAATTAAATATTCTCATGTACCTTGACTTGTCATAAGTGCAACCATGTTCGCCTACGTGATGAATAAAGCATTTTAATTTTTAATATTTTTTTTTTATTTTTTACGTAATTAAATTAATATAACTATATGTAAACATTGATAACCATATTTTGTTATTACTAATGGCTCAATTCGTTATACTTTATTATACTCTTAACAACTCTTCTATATAACGCAGGAAGACGGAAAGATACGTATAAAAATATTAGTAATTAATGTACGCGCTATATTACCACCAACTCTTTGTATGTCCAAGAAAAATTTAATTAAACCGGAACTTAAAAGAGTTATGACACACGGGCCGACAAACAGACGTTTTTACCTTTATAATTTATGTACCTTATAATTTGCGCATCAACCCTTATCATTAATTAATCGATTTCTATTTATAAGCGATAATAACCGCTATTTGATCGATAGTAAAAATGCACCATTCGTAATATTTTGTATAACATGCTTAGTTACAGATGACATATCAGACTGCCAAAGGAGGATAATGTTTATAATTATTTTATCATTTGCATCAGTCTGAAGTTAACAATTGAGATCGTTTAATGAAATCGGCTAAGAGTAACAAATTTTATTCGAAATACCACACAAAGTAACTGTAACTGGGAATCAAACCCAGGACATCCCGATCCATAGCCCATATTGCCACTAGACCATAGAAGCGACAACGGCCGTACCAAAAATAAATAGACAATAAAAATGGTTTATGTCTCCTAACGCAACAGTAAAATTTTAACTTTTATAACACCTATATGAAACAATGCCGCCGTGCAGAACTTTTTTCATTTCGAAAACGTGTTGGCTCTGTAACACACAAAAACTGAAATTGAAAACTGATACCCAGAAGTGTGTTAACAGTTTAGAGAGCTTGTGCGTCAATTTATACTCCGCTGAAGTGGCACTACCTCGGATTCCGGGACGTGATTTGTTGATTGAATTTAGTTTTTATTTTGTTTAACCTAAGATTGACTTAGCATCAACTTTGTTGAGAAAAGAGTAAGCACAAAAGTTATGTTTTGTAATCCTTTACGTGAAATATATCAAAGTAATATTTCTTATTAACACTAAAAATTTTAAAAAAAATGTCTCATTTAAACATTTTTATTTGTTAACAAAAATACCATCCATTAAATAAAATGGTCTCAACATATCTAGTTAAAACGATTACTTTTACATATAAATTTGTTGATACCAATGCTACATTAATTACAGTGATGGTCCTGAAACCATTTGAATATTGCCAGTCCATTAGTGTATTGCTTCTATTGCCGGTCAAAGCGGCTATAGCCTTATCTTGTTATCTAATGCTTTGTAGTTATCAACATATTTATCCGTATCCCCATTTAAAGTTGTATTGAAAATATAAAGAGAATAAATGTTATTTTCCTTCCTCTGTATAAACGTTGATTGGATAAATGTAAATACATGCGAGTTGGTTTGTTTGTTACTTTTTAATACCGCATCCAATCAACAAATTTCCAATAAGCCTGAAACTGATATACGTAGATATATAGTTAGCGCGTGAGCTATATCTGTTCTTTAAACATTTATTGAAACAAAACAACTGGTTTAAAATAATACATATTTTTAAGCCTTCAACAAAACAATGGAGAAACTCCAAAAAAGCGGATTGAGTTTGAAAAATTTCACTTACACCAACAAGAGGATTGCCGATGACATCTACGAGGCCATAAATTCTACGTCATTCCTCGGTGTTTCGGTGAGTATCGCAACATCTTATTTACGTCTCTTTCCCCCGCGTAATGTGTCTGAATATACCCTTTGCCGAACAATTTATGTTTACTTATCTCAAGGCAGTCTTCAAGGGGAAATGAAACTCGAAGATCGCATTGAAAAAGTTAAACGGGTCACTCATAACAATAAACCCTTTCACAAAAAGATGATTACTAAGACAAAAGAGTCTTGAACATTTAAAAAGGCAATTCATATCCGAGATTGTTAGTGGACGGGGTGGGATGAAGTCGAGTTCTCGTTTCACAGTCGGCTGTAGCTGTGGTAATAGTCTTGACAATCGACTAAATAAGGGATACGTCGATCCGTGATCACCGCACATTTGACCAGCAACGCACGTACGACGTTGGCACCGTCTGTTCACTGGTTAACTAATTGGTTCTCTATGACTGTACTCGATGTGTGTATATCATAGCTCTTCAATGAAATGTTCGCGTATCGAATTTCATGCAAGAACACCAAATTCAATGCGCAACATATGTACTTTGATAAAAGTATAGTTAACAACATTGACGTGCCGATATCTACAACTAAACGTCCATAAATCAACTCATGAATTATTCAAATATCGATTACTTTATTAAGAGCACTTTGTCCATCAATTTCCATTATAACATTTTAATAATTCCATTAAAAATTGTTATTTCATATTATAATATTAATGGCGGCCATAACAATGTCGGTAATATTAGAAACGCTTTGAAAACCAGATCGGAAACTTTCCAGTTATCGTTACAAAAAGGAAACTCGTTAACTTAACGAAACCAAACATAATGGTAAACGAACCGTAGAACGTTGGCACGATAATTAACAAGTAGGTACGTTGTTTTGAATTAATAGAACTGTTAATTACACTTTCGTAAACATAACGGACCTAAGTTGGCATATTTGCCTCGTTTAGTTTGATACATAGCCCATATGAGACTTCTGCTGTGTGCGGAAACAAACAAAACCTAGCCTGGACTATTGATGTTCACAAATAAAAATAAATATATGTTTATAAATACATAAAAATCATAGTTGATATTAATACTATAGTCATAAAATGAAAATGGATTTTTTACCCTTCTCTTTTTCAACCTCAATTAAAAATATATTTTCGACGTTCATTATTTTCAATTTTGAATAAATTTACGCAGGCTCTTTCGTTTTAATAATCATACATTTTCTACGATATTATTTTCGTAAATCAATGTGAATGTTGTTTTAATTATTTTTATTATCTACATTGTACGATGAGCAAAAATAAATATTTGCATATTATATAACGTAGTCAAAAAGACGTTCCATATTTATTCTTTTGTATACATATATAATAAGATGTTCATCCACATATACATTTAAGGCCATCGATATATATGTACTATGTACTATATTTGGCGTTCCGAACATTCATTGTGTTCAACTGAATTGAACTGCAATCCATTCAAACTGACTTTAGTATGGTTAGTATTGCCAGGTTGTGGTTGTGTATGGAGGCGCTCATGATATAAAACTCGAGTCTAAGGGTAAACCTGGATTTGAATAAAAAATATTAGTCAAATAATTAAAATTATTTGTTGTTCAAGTGAATAAATAGGTTATAACAGTGACGTTTTGATTGCCATTTTAGTTCAGATTTTGAACAAATAGTTTACATGAACGTTCGTGTCTATAGAATATACGCCTGTGAGGCCGTTTCTTGGCGAAGTTGTAATAGGAAATCGATTCGGCAGGGATTGGTAGCGTTCTCGTCGCAAGGAGATCGTATAGCGCTGACGCAGATTGAACAGCTGACTGACAACCACTACGTGAAACTGGGGTACTACGACACGCAAGCAGATAACCTCACGTGGCTGGATAGAGAGCGGTGGGTTGGTACGTAACATTTGAACTATTACGTTTATTAATTAAATTCTTCTAAATACCACTACGCCAATTCAATATTGTAAACGTCCGGAAGAGATGTTTAGACAGCAAAATTAAAATATTTTTTATAATACTAGAAATTTCTTAATGAATGTTTTGTGTGATTCAATTTTTTTTTCGTTTATAAGAAAAATCGTTTTAGCGCAGTGTTAATTGCTGGTATTGATTTATTGTGCAGTATTGTCTTTATAAAAAATCTAAACTATACTTTAATTTCCATATTGTAATTACTTTGTTATTTGTGAATGCTTATTGTAGTCAAATTAAATTTCTAGAAGGTGCGGATCCAAATCTGTCAATGTAATTCAGAGTGCATTCATAATGACATATTTTTGTAATTCCAAAAATAATTTGCAATTCGTAGTGGTAGCATAGCGGTATAATCAACTTAATATTATCCTAAAGAGTCAGTAGAGAGGTTCCAAATCTGTCAAAATAAAGAAAGCTTTCAAAATGAAACATTTTTGTAAAGCCAAAAATTAATAAGGCGCAGAGATACTGTAGTGAAATAATTCCGCCTTGTGAAATAAATAATAGTATCTACAACCAAGAAAGGAATATTTTAATCTATTAAAACTTTATTATACGAGGTAAAAACATGAGTTAAATAGAAAAAATAATATACATGAACAAACTTAGCTATCTACTCCATTTCTCTTAACTTGCAACTTCGTAACTCTGAATATATTTACAGAATATTCTCTATGAAAACAGTGCGTATGTTTGCATATTTTATATTACGAGCTAGAGCAAAACAAACGATGTTTTTTATCTTGGTATGAGGAACTTCATCGTATATATCGCTCCAAATGTTAATATTTTAAAAGACTGCTACTTTAAAAATGGGTTAAGCGATTTATTATCTTATTGATTATGAAAATTGTGTTGTAATCGTGATATATAACCATCTTGGTATTTGCTAGTCATATTGTGAGTCACTCAGGGATCGAACTGAAAACCCATCTATTTTAAAATCCAATTAAATTTCCATTAGACCGGTGAGACTAAATATTTAATAATTACACATGTTCTCTACCACCATTTAATTCATGGCTATATTGTTACAAAATCGATATTTAAATTCAACGACAATATACACCACTATAAATTGTTAGATTTTATATGCCTACAAACCTAGAATGATGCGATAGTCACAGTCGGTGGTTTTATTTATTACCCTCACAGACATAAAACCTAAAAAAACACTTTGCTATCATAAAAAAATTGCCAACAATTAAATATAAAATACGACCGCACAAAACAGAGTCTGAAAAATGTTTTAATGGAGCAAACGTGGCCCATACAATAAGCCATTGAAAGGAATTATTAATACTTTTACAAGAATACAGCTTCGAGGCACATTGAGCTGGTGGAAATAAATTCCTGTCGCTCGTTATAACTAAGTTAATTGTGTCATGATGTTATTGCTATATGAATTCTTTCGTGTTTTGTACTAAGAAGTGTTGGAGATTGTAACCTTCGTCGTGACTTATTATTTTTTATATGTTCTATTTTTAGAACTAATTGTATTTTGTTTGCCATAGTTACTTCTCTTTAGTCCGAAATAAACACTCATGTCAATAACATCTTTTTACTAACTTTATTTAATTACTAAGAACATATATCATATTTACAACACGTTATCAGCACGAACGCTTAGTTCTTAGTTTTTTCACGTTATTTAGTAAAATAAAGTTGTATATATTTTTTTGTGTGACTAGGAAATAGTAATAGTCTGAAAATGTCACATGAATCTGGAGATGTTTCGAGTGTGAAAAATTCCCCGTCGTCGAGCTCATCTTTTACATTTTCATGTTTGAGGAATAAAGATGGATATCCTACATGGAAATTTAAGATGCGCAATTACCTTATCCATGAGGATTTATGGGAAACAATCGGTGGATACCCAAATGGAGACACAACCCATGCCTCTACAAAGGTACGCAAAGACGCAAAGGCATTAGCAAAGATATGCTTATCAGTAGAAGGTGCAGCGATAACCCATATAAGATGTGCGAAAACTGCATCTGAGGCATGGACTTGTTTGCAAAAAGCCTTTGAAGATAAGGGAATAGGACGAAGATTATTTTTGGAGCGTAGACTGTACAGGTTGAGTCTATCAGAGTTCAAAAATATTGAACTATATATTAACGCAGTTATGTCAACCGCACAGGATCTTGCGGATATTGATGTAGTCATAGAGGACAAGTCTATTGCTGCAATACTTTTGGGAGGTCTAACTCCAAGGTATGAACCTCTCATTATGGCTTTAGAAAATTGCAATGTAGACGTGACTACAGAGTTGGTGAAAACAAAACTGCTTAATGAAATGTCCAAAGATGTGGCTACGTCATTAGACTCTGTTTTTCATGCGAAGAAGAAGCCTAAGTCAATGAAGAAGAATATAGTTTGTTATGAGTGCAAGACACCTGGACATAAGAGACCAGACTGTCCACAGAGAAACAAGAAGGAGAAAGGCAATGCGGTAAATACCAATGATACGATATTTACAAGTCTTAATACTTCTGGAAACCCAAGAAAGGACATAATTTATGTAGATTCAGGTTGTACTAGACACATGACTTCTAGACGGGACTGGTTTCAGAATATCTCGATACAAAATCAAGGTACTGTTACTGTCGCAAATGGAGAACAGATTAAGTGCTGCGGAATCGGAAATATTTCAATAAACACGCCCGAGAACGTAGTCAACAACATTAGTGATGTTGCTTATATACCAGATTTGAAAGCTAGTTTGTTATCTGTATATAAAACTGTTGAAAAGGGTTTTATTTGTGTTTTTGATAAAAATGGATGTAACTTTTATAAATCTGATACTTTTTATTTTTACGGGTGAATCTGTTGCTCATGCCTCGCCCTGTGGTGGACTGTACGTTTTAGATGGTACTGTAAATGTTTCCGAGAATGTGGCAGATAATTTTTGACACAAGATGTGCACTCTGGTTGTCAGGATAGTTATCAAATATGGCATAAGAGGTTAGGACATTTGTGTCGTATAGGCATGAACCAACTGAAAAATCACAAGGTAGGTATAAAGTATACAGGAGTAGATAAAACTAGTTGTATCGCTTGCGTGGAAGGTAAACAAGCAAGAAAACCTTTCAAAAGGTTAGCGTTTAATAGGGCTACTTCCCCTTTGGAACTGATCCATATGGATTTGATGGGACCGGTGTCTACAACTTCTTTTCAAGGAAATAGATATATGTTGACAATAGTAGACGATTATACGCGAAAAGTGTTTGCTTATTTTATTTCTTCTAAAACAGAAGTCAAAGATATATTTTGTGTGTTTCATATGTTTTGTTGAAAATCAGTTAGATAAAACAATTAAAGCAATTAGGACTGATGGAGGTAAGGAGTTCGTGAATAAAGAGTTTGTTGATTATCTTGCTTCAAAAGGTATAGAACATCAAACAACGACGCCTTATAGTCCTCAGCAAGTTGGAGTAGCGGAACGCACCCATCGTTCGGTTACAGAAAAGGCAAGAACGTTGCTAGCTGAAAGTTCATTACCGAAAGCATTCTGGGAAGATGCATTCCAAGTTGCCATTTACCTTAAGAATAGGTCTCCTCATCGAGCCTTAGGTGGACAAATTCCTTATTTATCTTAGCCATCTAAAAGTATTTGGTTGTAGAGCTCTAGTCCATATACCTTCGTGTCACAGGAAGAAATTAGATGTCAAGGCACAGGAAGCAATTTTCGTCGGTTATTCTGAAAATCCAGGCACTTATATTTTTAGGGACCCTGCTAACCCACGAAAAGTTATTATATCCAGAGATGCAACCTTTTTTGAAAATTGCTGTACAGCGTTAAAGCAGAAGCACTCTGTCGCACAGTCAGAATCTATATTGTTATTTGATGAGCAAAAGAGATTGATTCTGAGTTTGATCATGACTGTCAATTCTATGACTGTGATGAGAGTATCAGCCCGGCGGCTGAAGCAACTTTACCAGTAAATCTAGAAAGTGCAAAAGAGTCAGTGACTCTGGAAGAGCGAGAGTCTCTCAGTGACTTAAGGCTGCCTAGTGTGGAAGAAGTGACAGCGAATTTGGAACAGGAATCGCACCCTGAGCGCAGATACCCTTCCAGAGACAGAAAACCAACAAATTTTTATAAAGCTTACAATACGTCAATGGTAGATTCTAATGAACCTACGACATATTACGAAGCTACTCATGCCGATGATGCTGATAAGTGGCACCATAATATGGCTGGTGAGTATAGTTCTTTAATGAAACTCCATACATGGAACTTAGTAGATAAGCCTAAAAAAGGTTATGCCATGTAAATGGATTTACAAAATTAAACTACCAAACTCTATGGTAAAGAACTTATGATATTGGGAATTTTGTTGATGACATAATAGTCTTCTTTAAATCTAATTTGACATTTGACACTGTCAAGAATTTGAATTTTTGAGAAGATTTGTCGAGATATTTTTCATTAAAGGATCTCTGAATTATATTCTTTCTATATTAGAAAAGTTTAATATGAAGGAGTGTAAGACCGTGGATACTCCATTAGTTTAAAATAATATGGCAAGAAGAACGGATGGTCAAGTCATAAGAATGAAGAACCATTTAAAGGGTTTTTGTGACGCAGACTGGGCAAACTGTCCAATCGACAGAAGGTCATACACCGGTTATGTTTACAAGTTAAGTGGAGGTCCAGTATCATGGGAATCCAAGAAGCAACCTACTGTTGCGTTAAGTTCGGCCGAGTCAGAATATATGGCATTAGTGTCTGCCACGAAGGAAGCGTGTTACTTACGTCGGTTTATATACGAGATAACAGGTATACTTTGTTCAGTTAACTTAGCTTCTGACAGCCAAAGTGCCATTAATCTTGTTCGAAATCCTGTACACCACAGCAGGACGAAGCATATAGATACTAGGTTTCACTTTATTAGGGAAAAGGTATCTAATAATATTGTTAAGTTAGAATATCTAAAAAGTAACGATATGCCTGCTGATGTACTAACGAAGGCCCTCGGACCTCTAGCACACAAACGATGTGTAGTTAACTTAGGTTTAGAAACTTAATTATTTTATTTGTTTTGTTTCTGTCACAACTGCGATTAAGGGCGGCTGTTGGAGATTGTAACCTTCGTCGTGACTTATTATTTTTTATATGTTCTATTTTTAGAACTAATTGTATTTTGTTTGCCATAGTTACTTCTCTTTAGTCCGAAATAAACACTCATGTCAATAACATCTTTTTACTAACTTTATTTAATTACTAAGAACATATACCATATTTACAACAAGAAGCTCTTCGAAAAAATCTCAAGACTTATCCAGACATCTTATTAATGTTACTAAAGTTTCGCTACCAAACATAAAGTATGTAACCAATCAAGCGTTTTATGTTGTTGAAATCGCAAATGCCAATGCTATATATTATCCGCTGAGTGTGGAAACACATATAACACCTCTGATCTTCCTAAATATTATGTCTCATTATAATCATCTCATGATAATATTTGCCCCTTAGTTTCAATGATGTAATACTTGGACTGTGAATTATATCCAATAAGATGAATCCACCATTTGCACCTCTATCCAACGTTTCGGTGTTAAAGTGTTAAAGTTATTTTCGTTGTGGTTTTAACTAAAATGTCAATAACAGGTGGTAAAGTGCCGCCCGACCGCACCGTAGTTGTGAACGAACTACGTACCGTATCTCTGCCGCTGTTCGCTTGCATGACCGCGCTGTGCATCGCCGGAATCCTCGCCGCGATAGCCCTCATCGTGTTCAACGTCTTACACAGGCACAGAAGGTAAGAACTAAGAAATAATGGAGACCCGTTTAACCCCTGTCACTCCCAACAAAGTCCAGCGTCACGTGATATGGACAGGGGACTGCGAAGCAATACCTATTATGTGGTATTTGAAACGTCTATCAAAGTTACTTTTTCACATAAAAGTTATTAAAAAGGTTAATAGAACACAATTAAAAACTGCAGTGACATCAATCGAATAGTTAATATTTGTTCTATTACTTTATATAGTATAGTTTTTATGTATAACTTTCACAAGACTATTGAAATATATTAGGTCAGAGATTAGGTCTCAATTGTTTTAAAATGAGTTTGTGGCGTTTAGGAGCTCATTCAGAGTTTTTAGTTTTCACTGTAATGTAACAAAGCCTGTGGATTTATTCACATGTTACCAGTTATAGCGCGGCAGTTTTTATCGTCCTGCGTTGCGTTTTAACGCTGTCCTAATCAATTAATGCGCTATTGAAAGTTAAATAATCAACCTCAAAGATTGATGATATAGTTTTATGCGTCTTATTTTAACAAATATCTATGTTATTTTGTCAAGTAAATAAATCAAAATTAGTTTACAGAAATAAATTACTGATATATGGTTCATGAAGATGTTACATTTTTAAGTAAAAGAAATAAAAACTAACTTTATCCTTCTCTCCGGTAAAAATTAATTTACTTCTTTTTAGATAATTTAGAACAATCAAATCGTGAATGCTATTATGTATAATTCATTAAATTATAAAAGTTAACTCTCTTAGATAAGCGCCAACAAACATTAGAAGAAACCATTTTTAAAACTGTTATTTAAACATTCGGGGGAATATTGAATCAGTTTAAAAAATAATTTGCACTTATATTATTTTTCGGCGGTTGGTAAATTTGTCCGATAGTAACACATCAATAGTAATAAAAAAACAATTGTTGGAATCGGCAGTTAAGTCAAAACCGAGTTAAATGAGAGCAAACTGCTTGGAAAAATATTTCTTACCAACTAATTCCGATTTGTTAACTGCTCTAACTAACTCCATTTTACTATTTCCTGTTCTATATTTATGTAACTACATAACTTGTTAATAAATGTGCATTTTGTAATTATTTACATACTCAAATAAGAAAACAATATAGAAATGCCTCTTTAAATCAGTGCCAAATATTATTATTACACAGAAATACGCTAGCTAAAGTTTACATTTTAAGCACGACTAAGTATCAAAATATCGTTATGAACCGCCACGCCATTAAATAAACTGAGTTACAAATTTAATTTTATATAAAGATAAATGAAATTTCTACCTGAGACTGCCGTCGCTACGCGGTAAATAGTATTAAAGTTTCTCCAGGTAGAGCTGAGTTGCAGTATTACGGCAAAGGCAGACTTACAGATTCTAATTCCATCACTTACCCGTAGAAATCTATTAACTGCCATCTATCCGGCCAGTAATGCATTTACTTTGTTTTTTATTGCGAGCCGACAATGTCACAGTTGTTAAACGCGGACGTTTAGCGCTCGTAACTTTTTGTTTAGCTTTACGTTATGGCGGAGGACTTTAGCGAAATATCGAGCCATTTATTTCGCTTGATAGTATCGTGTTAAAGCATGAATGTAAATTACACAATTGCACTCCCTTACGAACACCGCGAAACTTACGCTATTAGTCAACCCGCGAATTCGTGCTCGCGCTGGCGTCTATGAAGTCACATTAATTGTATGAAAATCCGCTCATGGAATTCTATATAACTGAATATATTACTTATAATATTCTGTATTCCCTCAACATGATACAAAAATAAAGAAGCTGACTTAGCCGAGTTGGAAGGGAACAGATTGTTGAGACGGTTAATCCATATTGCTTATCAATTATTGCTCGCTTTAGCATTAAAGGAAAGCGACGAAAGAAAATCAAAAGACTTGTCTTTTCAGTAGTAGAACCCACTACTGGGACTTAATGACCTAATTATGGTTATGTAATTATAATAATAATTTATACTTACTAGGGTGATACAGTGGTCGCACCCAGCATGCAACACGGTGATGCTGTGCGGTTGCTGCGTCTGTCTGTGCGCTGCCATCGCGCTCGGCGTGGACGGCCGCTGGGTCCAACCGCAGCATTTCTCCGGACTGTGCGCCGCCAGAGCTTGGCTACTGGCCACCGGTTTCTCAATGGCTTACGGAGCTATGTTCACAAAGGTGTGGCGAGTGCACAGGCATACAACCAAGCCGAAAGTGGACACAAAGGTAAGCTAATATGGGTAAAGAAAATATAATTTATGTTTTTCCAATTACGTATCAATTTGATGTGTTAGAAAGCTAGGTAGGTACTAAGTACATGTAAACCTAGGTACCTACTAGGTACATGTAAGATAATTATAGATGGGTCTGCGGAATTATCGTTTTGCAAACGGAGTGATTAACAAAGCGAATAGCAAACACAGTACGTAGTTTATTCTCGTAAACAGCTCTTGGAAGCGAACACGAACGTCGAAGTACGTCCTCATCTTCAATACACAATTCAATGGAAATGAGATAGTTTATCGATGCACTGCTCATATCATACTCCAGCGATTGGATTTTTGAATATTCTTTTATAGATATTGTCCCGTTACTCTGGCATACGGCGGACAATGACGCTATTTCCCCAGCGAACGGATTATATATTTTATTTATTTAGTTTGTTGATGTGGTTGTTGGTAGTTGACAAAAGAACGAAAAGGGTTTTTAATACGAATTGACAGGAATAAAACTATAACTAATAATATATTCGCTTCTACAAAACACAATATACCAGATTATAATTAATGTAATCCACCTTTTTCCGGGAATTAAACTCAGGTTACATAAGATCAGTTTCTGTAAACTTGCATGGTACCTACCACCCTATATTAGTATTATTTAGAATGAATATCAGTTGAGGAACACAAAATGATGGAACAATATTTTTCAATAAATTATTTATTATATATTTCCGATGTTGGCATATCCTTTTCTATAGTAATTGTTATATTATAGGTATAATTGTTGGTATACCTTTTTAAATAAAATACAAATAATAAAATAATCATTCAATAAGTAATAAACAGAACGGTTGACCGCTAATAGTTTCCTAGCTATATCGATATATTCACCTGTCGCTTGCAGGTTGGATTTAAAGTTTTTTACTAATTACGAGTGATGTGTGTTTTTTTTATTGAAGTTTTTTGTTTCTATAGCCGAAATTTTCATCAGATTTTCATTTAAACAATTCCACTTTCAAATCCATCAAACCAATATAGTTAATATAATATAATTATGAGCACCGATTTAAAACGCTAAAGATAACCTTACCTATTCAAAATATCAGTTATTATATATGGGTATATTTATGCGATATGCAATCGCATGTCACATAAAAGAGGAGTAAAAAATACATTATATTTATACACACCCCATTTTGTCCCCGATGGGATAGGCAGAGGCGCAACTGCTGCACCCACTTTCCGCTGTGTGTATTCCGCCTGAAGATATCATTGGGACATAGAATAATTGATTTCGGGCTGATAAAAAAAACCCTCAATTATTCCAACCCGGAGATCGAACCCGAGACCTCATTCGCACAGCACTCATATCGTAATACAACTACGCCAAAAGAGACAGTCATTATATTTATATTATTAAAACCTTCCTGTAAGTATTTAAACAACATTCGAGAAAAAAATATTTATTTTCTAAGAAAATAACAAACGTCGGAACTCCACATCTGCATATACAATGTACATATACGAACATAATTACAGACGGTAGTACGAAAGAAAAAAATAGAAGTATCCCAACATGGTTACCTTTTTAAAATTTTCCAGCGTTTCTACTATTGATTTGTGTGTACACCGGCAACGGTAACCGCACATAGAGTTCGATAGATGTGGTTAACCCACACATGCGGTTAGGACATGCACATATCATTAAGGCATACGGCACAATACACAAAAATACCTCAATATTTTTATCTAAACATGTGAAATTTAATATAAAAAAGTTCTAAAACAGACCTCAAAAATTACACAGCAATATAAACATACTTTCAGCAGTCCTTTTTAAACGCCTGCTTTACGATATCCGACTAAACGCTAATTGTCGAATATAATATTATATTAAGCTCCCAAAAAAATGGTAAACAAAGAGTCTAATCAGCATTAACAGTCTTATACGTTAACTGGGAATTTATAAAAAAAAATCCTCGAAAATTGCGAAACAGCCCTTAAAGCGAAATTAAACAACAAATTATTTCTGCGTATGAAATACAAGACCTATTTAACACCACTTAATTCACTAAACTGCAGCCGCGCCACATAGAATATCCATAATTAAATTCTAAAATACCTCAGCTAAACTGCAAAAAAGCGAAATGTCCTACATAATCATACGCTCGTACTCTCAGAGAAGTAGGCAAATTAATGGTACAAGTGAGATACATACGCATTCCTATTTAATTTACTAAGGAGTTTAACAAAATAAAAAAAATGTGGATCTATAGAGGTTACTATTATAAAACTGTTAAAATTTTATTTGCAATTCAGTCCAGCCAATCACAAATATTATTCGGGTTCAACCACAATCAAATATCAGTTTTTTGTTTGCAAAAAATATTTTTCATATTGATCTAAAAGCAAATAATTCTTTTAGAAACGCATGCACGGTTGGAAGTTATACACAATGGTTGGAGGTTTGCTAGTGGTGGATGCCGCATTACTAACTGCGTGGCAACTTCGAGATCCGCTGCAAAGACGTGTAGAAATCTTCCCGCTGGAGGCACCTCGACATCATGATGACGATGTCCACATAAGACCGGAACTCGAACATTGTGAGAGCAAACACAACACTGTATGGCTTGGTAAGTCGAATTTCATCACCACTTGCACATGTTATATTATTTTATGGATAGATATATAATTATAATTAAATATCCAAAAGTGCGTAAAATTATTTTGAAACCTAAAGATATGGTGACTACCTATGCCAATGCGTCCTTGAAGCTTATTGATACTTACATTATAGATGATACATTGTGTGTAGCAAAATGTTTTAAACAATAATAAACCCGCCATAACTTCCTATTTGAAATATTAAGGAGAATTTTGGGTGATCATTAAGACTGCTAAAATTGTTATTTTCATTACTAATATTTAAAAAACAAACAAACTATAGACATGATTAATATCCGACGCTCATTCCGTCACAAACAAGCCCCTGTCAAATTAAGCTAATGCTGTTTTTAATCAACTCTTTAACTATAAGTAATGGCCACACTCAGCCAGTTCTGTATTAGCATTCGTAAATTATGCAAAACAAGTCTATTGTTCCTGGCAAAAACTTAACAAACAATATAATTAATTATTTTATATTAATTGTGTGACAATATACACATTACAGTAAAATAATGGTAATTAAGTATAAAATTTTATAATATAACATGTTTTATTGTTATTTATTATATCTTCTTCGTAATTGTATCCACTTATAACTTTTAACTACATTCAAACTTATCTGTGAACTTCAAACATGCTTCATGAAGAGAATTTGCAGCGCCCTCTGTAATATAAACTAGTGCAGTCTAATCTAATTGAAAGTATCATCATTATGTATTATAAAATATATATACACGTGGTATATATAATATACTCATAATCACTGACCATTGACTGATATACAGTAGACACCTTATAATAGTCAGTGTCATATGTATCCGTTAACATAGTCATAGGATTTAATAAATACTTACAACATATATCGAACACAAATATTGCTATATATACATAAGTGGTATACATTCTACATCAATTACTGTCGTTAGGAACTTTTATAAAATTATAATTAAATAAACTGAGCACTTAACCCAATAGATACCATCACCAATAATTATAAGCGATGAGCTAACATGAAGTGATTTAAATTGCCGTAAAAAGTTAAGTATTGCGTTAATGCACTTAACACCGTTGTTTCATTTGCTACAGTAATTAAGTTCGACAACAAAGTTTCAACTTTTCCTGAAGTTTTAAAGTGGTTATCTTCGTTGTATCATTTAGCCTTTAACTTTCACAATTTAGCTGAGTTCTTTCATAATTACTGTAATAGATTATTTAAACTGAAGCCTATTTCAGTCACATAATGATACAATAAAAGGTAATTTGGTACATTTAAACTTAATTCATTTATAGTGTTCTCAATATTTCATGTCCTTAACCGACCTAGATCAAACCACTTTGGTTCCAACGGAAAACCCAAACCTAAACTCACTTGGTCTTTTTTTTCGGTAATTTGCGATACTTTATGAAACTGTTATTAAAATTATCACCAAATTCCAATCCGCCCAATCATGCACCTCAACGAGAGGTATCCAGAAAGTACAAACAAAATAGAACTAAGTGACATCTCTATACCATTATTTTACTAATGTTATAAAATTGTATTATTTATCTCAACATGTGTCAAATGTAACATTCCTCTTTATTCTTTAGGTGTGATGTACGGCTACAAAGGGCTCGTCTTAGTATTTGGACTGTTCCTCGCGTACGAAACTCGTTCGGTAAAGGTGCGGCAGATTAACGACTCCCGCTACGTGGGCATGAGCATATACAACGTGGTGGTGCTGTGCCTGATCACTGCTCCGGTGACGCTGGTTATCGCGAGCCAGCAGGACGCCGCTTTCGCCTTCGTATCGCTCGCCATCGTGTTCTGCTGCTTCCTTAGCATGGCACTTATATTTGTTCCTAAGGTGAGTTCGGCAATAGAAATTAGTAATACATCCTATTTAAAATTTTGTTTTACACTTGAACGTAATGTTGAAACAATAAAGAGTGGCAAATATAATTGTTTCTGTAGAACTATCAAATTTTTAGATAGTAAGAGGAACATCCCTTTATTAAATTTCGTAGTGGTGTATCGAAATATTTAATTAATTTTAAAAACAATATTGATAACGTAATTAAAATGTGGCAAATCATTTGAAATATGTTATTTTTAATCGGAATTACTAAATTGCTTCATCAAAATTTTCAACTCGTCTATACACAAAATTGTACCTATCGGTTGGATATTACTACTTCTGAATATATTCGTAAATGAGAGTCTTATGCAATATTATGTTCTTCTCGAAGCTATAAGTAGTTTTTTGCGATGTTATATAAATCTCAGTTCAGCTGATTTATTAATATATTCACATGTTTTCAGACTTTTCATACTTACTCCAATCCGAATAAAAGTTATGACTATATGCAAAAACAAATTTATAATCATAACCTGAATTTATCTTGTTTTTCGCCATTACATAATGATGTTATACATTACAACTATCCTAGCTATACTCAGCTTATAAATTTAGGTCTTTAGAAAGGTATAAAGACAGGGTCCATAGCCTCGAATGCTGATAACCATTGGGTTATATGACATCTTACTTTTCTAACTCACAAATTTTTACATCCCGAATTAACCACTAAACTTTTATTGATATTTTGATTACAAAACCAATAATGGCTAACAAATATTTTGTACCGCATTATCTAATTAGCCTTTACTCGCAGCTCTGCCCGCATAATAGTCTGCACCTTGAATAGGTATTCCAATTAGCGAAAATATTTCAGAGCCGAATCCAATAATGACTGCATCCAAGTTCACAAATTTTACCGCTTTATCTCTCTCTAATCATTCCTTCAATGCTGAGGATGGTGACCCCTGTAACTTGGTTGAGTCTTGGACAGCTGATCGCCAGGCATGACGGTCCTCCGCCAGATACGGTAGTCCTGGCTAACATCGTGCTTATTTGATCAGCCCAACGAGCTGGTCTGCGGCCACGTGGTCTGCTCCTCTCAAACCTTCCGCTTTATAATAATCTATATATATAAAAATGAAGCCCTTGGTCACGGCATCACGCGTGAACGGCTAGACCGATTTCACTATTGTTTTTTGTTGTGTTTGTTATTGTCAGGAGAAGGTTCTTATGAAAGAAAAAAATCAAAAAATTGCGCGGAAAATTTGAAAATATAAGAAAACTTAACGACAGTATTAATTTTACATAACTGTCAGTGGTTTGAAATAACTGTTAGCGATCGACAGAATGCGCGCGTGCATACATAGTTAAAACAGGACAACTTCTGTCGAGTTAGCTAGTAACTTATAATTATGCTGTATAGGTGATCGAGGTGATTCGCCATCCGACCGAGCGAGCAGAGAGCGGCCGCGGCTCTGGCTCCGGCTCCGCGCCCGCAGACGAGGAGCGCTACAGAGAACTGGTGAAGGAAAACGAAGAACTACAAAAGCTAATAGCGCAGGTTTGATATAGTGTTAATTCACTTTCATCTGGTACCATTGGTTCTTTTAGGTTCCGTCATGCCATCATTCATTAAATATAAATCACCATATGTATATATTTAGATACCTACTTTTTATAACATAATCATAAAATATAATTCAATCTACGTACATTAATTATTATTATTCACTTCGTTTCCGATTTCGCATTACTTTTGTAATATTGTAACGAAGAGGTCATTGGACTAAGCCAATAATCATTTTACTGATACGTCTTTTTCAATTCGATAAAGAGATATTTTTTCCAAAATTCCGTCTAACAATAGTATAGTTGATATGTTAGCGAGGTTTGAAGTAGGTAAAGGTCTCCTTCAAAACATTCTATACTCGATTACAGCATAAGCGAGGTTGGGTACGTACTACCCTCGCAGTTCTTCGACGTTTAAATTGCATCGTTCTAGGTTTTGTTTCTCAGGTAAATAAAAAAAAATGTTATTTTGTCCATGTTTAAGCTAATAGGAATGTGATCACATATTTCTGCATCGTATTTGAAATTGCATCGATATAATATTGATGTATAGTTTGATAAGTCAAAATGCTACTTGCATAAAAATGTGGAAACGGCCTTATACGCGGGTAGAATCGACTTACATCTATGTCCTGGCTTTACCACTTCAAAATATAGATGTTTTTATTCGAACGAGTAGCAAAGCGTAGGTATCTTAAAAAGATAAACCATTTTCCGAGTATAACTAATAAAGTACTTTACGAAGCCGCACGCAAGATTTTATTAACGCTAAACTTGCGATCGTGTTACAAACTTATTATATTCGTGGTCTAATTATGTACTGACGGTATCATAATATGAATATGGAAGACTCTGTACAAGTAAAAAAAACGTACGTAAGGGTTAATAGAGAAAATTACACACGCAACGTGTGCTTCTTCGATACACATGCTTTTTGCGCGTTTTCAGCTCGTGCCTTTGTATGTAAAAGTACAAGTTTTGGACTTCATCGCGTTTTAATTTCGTTTGCAGGGCGTATAAATAAGCTGTCCCATGAGCCCATAATGTCTTTCTCTAATTCATCTAGCTCAGGGTTTATAGGTTTCTTGCATTTCCATTGTTTTAAGTAATCTTATTCAATATTTTTGAACAAGCATCACGGGCATTGTTTTAAATGAATAATCATAATTTAAGCAAAATTTTAATTGGTTAGGTAGCGTTTCAAACCAATAAAAAATTACAGAATTATAAATAAAATATTGAAGCCGAAATAAAATATTAAAGACTCATTCTCATCGAAATTATGGTGATTGCGTTCAACAATACGTATAATAATTATTCAGTGTAGTATGTAATTGAACTGTATCAGCTTTGTTTGGACGAGCGTCTGATTTTAATTCTTATTACGGTACGCTACGGTTATATTATTATGTTGATTCAATATTATTATGTATTTCGTATGTTATTTCTGTTAATGTGCACATTGTTAAGATTTAAAGCCGACGTTCACGTTTCGATTTGCCACCTCGTTCATATCCGGCCGTCTGAATTCTGAGATTTAGATTCTAAGAACGCCTATAATACCTACAACATGTAAATCTCACCTGAATATAACAACAATAACATTAGATTAGTTATGTTACTGATTTACCTTGTCGTCATCCTTACATTATAGGTATATTATTAAAGGAAGTCCGCCGCCTCGTCTATCTGAAAGCAATAAACTCATAAATTACCAAACGGATTTCGATGGAATTTAGTATGGGCATAGTTTGAGACTTTGAGAAGGACAACCGCTACTTTTCCGGGGAAAATTTATAGTGGAACTTTTACGGAAAACCTCTTTCACGCAGGCGAAGCCGAGAACAAAATCTACTCCTAAAATAATAAATGAACGAATCCCTCCTAGCCGAATTTCGGCCACGGCGGCCAATCTCCATGGAAATCACCCAGGTACACAGAAGATATTATAGTTCACAAGTGTATGCGCAATACACAGGTGCACTCTTTGTTTCTTCACTCTCATAGTCCGGTGAGACGGTAATCCCACATGACCAGAGAGAGATCAGACGGAACCAACGGCTTTATGTACTTACAAATATAAATCTTAAAATAACTAGGCATTATGAGGTATAACACCGTATATCTAAAACTGACAAACGAATTGTAGTTCAAAGACTTGTATGTTGTTAATGTTTATGGCTGGTCGTATCGCCTCCAGGCAAGCGGCATGCTCGTCTCGTCATTCAACTGCCATTAAAAAAAGGCTTACACGTACATTCTTATAATCCGAGACATCAACAAACAAATTATATTTTACCTGAATTATATATTTTTAAATTACCGTTATTACTACAATAAATATTCACAGTTGGAAAATTGCCTTCAATATTTGAGAGTGCGATATCCAACAAGCGTTTAAAGTTAATGAGATACGCTGGGTACCAGAATGCGAATGACGTAAATTGGACAAGGCAAGTGCAAATCGTTTCGGCGACGATACGTAGTGCATACAGAAATATATTCTGTACTAGGTACTGCATGCGGCTTCACGTGTAACCCTTTACAGAAATAAGTTATGCTGTTCTATCCGGCATAAATAGTAGTTCAAGTGTTTTGGTTTATCTGTATGTGAAGTTACATTCAAATGCATTCAGCGGTAAGCATTTATTTCTAAAAAACACAAAGATTCTCACAAACTTTGACGTACGTATGCGTTTATTTTAAAACATCGATAAAAAATAATTTATCGAGTTAATGTTGTTTACTTTACTAGCACAACTCCGATCATATTCCTCAAAATGAAGACCAAAATTCGGATTCTCAATTAAAATACCAAATTTACCCATTCCATAGCTAACATTTACCCAAGCGAAGCTTTGTCGATAAGCTAGCTCGGCTTAAGATTAAGGCTAACAAAGCAACATTCTGCATAAACTGAGAAAATGTACACTCTTAAACTTGCCTTATTAACCTTGCGTTATTTTTACGCCTTGTTAGTAAGACATCACCAACGGAGCTGTGCTGTAGGTATAAATATTCTTTTTCATTTAAAAACGTGGGAAAACCTTTTGATGCGCTTGAAATCACAAAAAAACACAACTTAAATTATAATTATTTTCATTATAAACACGATATAACAATTTTCAAGAATGGTAATTATTATAATTACCAAAGACTTTAAAATATAAAGTTAATTATAGACTGGACATCCTGGCCAAACTTTTGTTCTAAAAGTTATTACCAATTGGTAATAACTTGCATTTGAAATATCCGTATGACAAGATGTCACAGCGTCGTGATATTGAATACCAAAATAATGTATTAAGTATTTACAGAAAATATGCTAGCATTCGCATTAAAAAATTCAAATCATAATATGAAAAAAGTATGAAGTATTTTATATTGATGTTTTGCTATTTCTAGATTGAGTAACCATCACATAAGCGCAAAATTTTTGTATGACAATCGTCCCAATGTCCGCTCTATATTTGTATAATCTTAGAACTCTATGATAATTACCCATTTAATTCATAAGATTTACACAATGATTAGATACTTTATGTTAAATTAATATCTGTGCCTGTAACTCCTTGTGTGTGATAATTGTATTACGTTATATATTTCCAACGTGTGTATTTTTTCATTTAATATTTCATCGGAACTTCGATTTTCATGTTAGTGAAACACAGTTTAGTAACGTTTTTTGTGATAAAAATCGTGATAGATTTGGAATTTGGCACATTCACTACGTTTATTACCGACTATAACTATTTTATTATGTATACAATGATTGTTCTACTTTTTTATACATTCAGCCACAATAATATAATTAGAATATTTTTTTAAATTTATCGTACATTTCTTCAACACGTTGTAATGTAAAGAATACTTGATACAGCAAGTTAAATGTTTGCAGAAAGAAGAACGCATACGAGTGCTGAAACAGAAGCTAGCGGAGCGAGAAGCGGCGGCGGCGGACGGCGTGACGCAAGGTACAGGCGGCGGCGTGCTGGCCGACCTGGCCACCGCCACCTCAGACTACGGCACCTCCACCAACTACACGCGCTCCTCGCGCGCATCCGTCTCAGATCTTGACTTCTCTGAGAGCTACCTCTAAACCTTCCCTTTCTTTAATATGTTTTATTGTTGTGAGTTAACGTGACAATATCCAGAAGTTCCCTTTAATAAGTGTTTGTGGACGTTCCTATTGATTTAATCACTGGTCTCTTAATAAATATGCTCACTCCCCTATTTATAGCATAGGTACGAATATTCAAACTGTCAATAATTCCGAAATAAAATTAACCTAAGCTTCAATTAATTCTATAGCCAATAAAGGATCGGTGTCGATAAAAACCCCGAACCCTAATTAATTGTTCGCACCGTGCCCTGATTGGGGCAATATGGTTTACTTAGCCCTAACCTTGGAACCATCCAATTTATGTGCTCCCCAAACAAATGAGCCACTAGTCCCTCAATACATTCTAATCTAATTGATCTCTTTCTCTGCGTTTTTATAAACCCTTCCCTCGCGCACTAAGATAAGGCTTTTGTTTGTCTTGTGTGTCGCACACAATGCTTCCATTGAAACCATATCTATCGTTAATATATCTATTTTTGAACGCTGAAATAATGTTTTCATCGAACACATTTTTATGATTGTTAAAGTGGTTTATATGTGACGTCTTTGTGAAGTCTATTATGTGTGATCCGACACATAGCTCTAATGATTCATTAAGCCTTTTTTAAAACTATTCATTCTTAATATTATAAAAAAAAAATATTACCCTGCTCGTCTCAAATATACAGCATAAGAAATCCCCTTCATGATAAATTGTTATTTAAAAAATATGTTATTTGAACTGCACTTAATTAAATCGGTAATTAAATCTTTATGAACATATAAATCTAATTTTTACTTTTTATGCGATGATATTTGAGATTTGCTAATTGATATTACCATAAATTAGGCCAGTCTATATGGGAGCTTTTGGTATTTTTATACTTTATTTTTTGTAAGTATGCCGTTTAATATTGTATGAATAAGAGCGGCTACTATTATACATAATTAATTTATATTTAAACTTATTGTTTGTAATATAGATCTTATTTATAATTGGCATCTTCATTTGTAAACTACGTATATCAATTGCAATGAAATTCAAAATTAGTTTCGTTTATTAATATTTATTTAACATTGTGCCTTTGCGTTTAAATACAATTGTAAACAGTAGGCACAGCGCAGTCGATCGCTTCTCGCTTACTCCGCCCGCTACCATACAGGCCGCCTAACAATTAAATTTCAATTCTAATTTCTACCTCACACGTATTGTATGAATGCACGTGACTCTGCCTATTGTACGACTAACCTACAACTCCTACTAGACTGATTTAGCGTTACTCTTAGTGATATGTCATCTAGGATTTGTTTCTAAGAACTTACTCAATTATAAGCTAAAGTAGATTACTAAGTTTCTAGTCCTATTTTTAATTTATGTGTAAACTCTACAGACGAGTATAGTACTAAGTCGCAACAACGATTCGTCTCTATGCATTTTAATATTATTGTAGAACTCTTCGTGGATAAATAAAAAAAAAATCATACGAATGTCTTAAAATAATCACGTTTATATTTTATTGGCACATGTTAAATTAGATAGATTTAGGCTCAAGTTAAAGTTATTATAGTTTAGTAGTATAAGTAATACGAACATGGCTAATGTATTTTCTTTTCACATGATTAATTGCATTATTAGATGCGGATATTATTTTATAAAATTCATGCAGTCAAATCTCGTTATTGTCCCGATTTGTGTGCGTTCGAAAACTGTGTTAATTTTTTTTAATGATGTACTCAAACAATATACAAATGCAATGTGTAAGGAAGGGAAATGCGGAACTTCTTTCATAGGTATGTGTATCAGTGGAGTCCGTGTCCGTACTAGTGCGTAGCGACGTAAGTAGATTGGGTATGTGTCGGCGACCCGTAGTTCCCGTGTCACCAGAGTTGCATGCTCCCACCGCACTATCCTGTTAGGCCTTGTTCACACTGTAATGTGGAATGTAATTGTGTAACGTGTATAACGAGCGCTTGTAACCGAGTGCTCGAGAGGGTGTTAGTTTAAAAATAAAGCCCACTCAACCTAGATTACGTGTCGAGGTAAATTGCTATTCAGATATAATTTACATTCTTATTTAAATACGAAATTGCCACAGCATTTAATTTTAGTTATATCTTGCATTGCAATTTATCTCTAGAAAAATCCTTTGATATAACCTTCATGATGCAGCGGGTAGATGATACGCCAACTAAAACCGTGAAGCTACGGCAACAAATCAATAGACAATATATTATATTTATACCGACTAATATTTGTTCACACAAGACTTGTTTTTTATTGTGGAGGTAGGATAAAACTTTTGATTTTTTTTCCTGTTGACACATTATAGTTACACCTTTTTTTATACGGGCACAGAAAAGTAACCCCACTGCACCTGATGGTGAGAGGAACAGGATCCAATAGAATGTCGACTGACGAGAGGTGATTACCCCTTGACAGTCGCAACAATTATGTCGGCCTGTTGGAACCGAATATACACAGGAACGCGACACGCGTGGATCACTTTGGCGCGTTAAAACACCTTGCGTACGGTGGTCGATATTCGGGCGGATATAAAATATATCCTACCACCAGTAAATGCACTGATGATCTAGGTCTGAAAAACCGGTTATCTATTGAGTTTGAATACCTTTTTAATAATTATTTTTTACCACAAAATGTGTGCGCCGTCCTGACAATAAACAGCACTAATGCCACGCATAACTAACCCACAATTGACAAAAATGCACTGACTCGTCACTCAGACGTAATGAAGTCTCATAGTGCCAAGTACACTGATATTTCACTGCGTTCAATTCACTTTACACTGCTTAGTCACACATTACACACCACAAGAGTTTAGGCCAGGCCTTTCTTCGAACCCTGTGTATTTAGCACTTGCTTATACGTTTCCCTGTCATCGTGGTTGTCAAACTGACATTCTACTCCAAGAAATTTACAGTGTTCTTGATTTATCGCTTCTTGTTCAGTGTTCGTCCCAAAGTAATTTATAAATTCTAGATTATGTTATCAAATGTCTTTATTGCCTCCTAAATATGTATATCAATAAATATTCTAGATTGTTGCTGTAAATAAGTGTTGATATTAATTGGAGTTATTTAAAACAAAGTAACGAGATTTCCTTGCATGAATGTTTGTTATAGTCGATTTTTTTACGCTTTATTCAGCCACGAATTTATTAAAAACGTACAAAACCTACCTTATTAGGAAATCCATTATGGGTGGATTGTAAACGGCCTCGTTTAAAGGTTCCTAGAACTTAAAGGCCTCAATAATTTAAAATGTATACATAATTGTATTGTATAATATTGAAAATCCATCAAAAGTGTTATGTACTGAGCACGCAGCGAATACAGTCGTGGAAATAACTTGTTTGTCTACGTTTCTCTAGTTTGAACAACTGGGGATCGTTGCTAGCGATTTTTTCATTTTCAGTAACTGCTTTGGCTTCTTATGCTTCATAGAATGTAGAATTAAATAAAGTTGAAACATTTCCCTATATGTTAATAACCAATGTTATTTTTCTCAACAGATGTACAGGACGAACACATCTGACCACCGGCAAAGCATCTTCGATTCGCGTAGAGTAATAGTGAAATATTATTTAATGTTGAACATAGTTTAATGCCGTAGTTGTTTAATTTGTGATAATTTTAAGTGATAAAGTGTTCTTATATACCTAGTTAGACAACAGGAATCAAAGCTAATGGTTTCCAAACGCGTTGTTGAATAGATGTCCGGTAGAGTTTCATTTTGTTAATGATATTTGATGAGAGTCAATAGCGATATTGGCAATTCATTCATTTAAACACTATTATGCGAACAAATTCATAAAATATACTTAGACGCCAAAAATTATATGTCAAGGCATTGCTCACTATAGTTTAATAAATAAAAATATCAATCTAAGAAATTATATAATCCTCCAAAAGAAACTACGTAAATAGTTTATTTTAAAGATTAAACAAATCTGCTATATTTATAAAATATTATATTAGATCCTTTTGGTATATTTATGTGATTAAAAGAATAGTATTTCTTCAAAAGATTTTAAGAATATTCCATTCTAGTTCATTAGAAATCTTTATACCTATGTCACAGCATATTATGAAAGATTCATAAATTTATTGCAATTCTTTAAAGATTTACGTACCGATGTACCTACTTAATAATGTTGTATTAAAATATAATTGTTAAACCGTTTACACTATAAACAATTCTGTTAACATATCAAAGAAAATTAACGGACAAAATATGTTTGTTTGAGTATCTGCCGAAGGCAAATATAAAGTTATTGATAAAACTTGGCTCAATCGCAGTGATAATGGATGCCAAAGTCAGTATTTCTTCAGAAAATATAAATATTTTATAGGCAAACACTATTTCTAAACACTCTTCATTATAAGGCTAGTAAACAAGACATTAAAATTTCCTAGTTCATTTTGGAATCACCTTTAATGTTAATTACCTCGATATAAATTTAGAACAGCGAACAGAGCAAATAAATCTAGAAAGCAGTTGAAAAAATATATCAGTTAAGTAATTCTTTCTTTCAGAGCCATCAATCTACAAAAACTTCTCGAATTTAATAGTTAATGCGCATTCTAACCACGCATTAGGCGTTCCATATACTCTGACAATATTTCGTAACATTTTGCTAAAAAAACCTTGAACATAATTTACTAACATTGAACATTATAAACGGATATATTTCTTATATTTAAAAAAAAAAACGTAATTACCATAGTATTGCTACCGTTACAAGTTAACGCTTTATTTATTCTGATCGCTGGCTCATGTAGATATGATTGAAACAGTAATATTTCCGAACCAGTATTGAACTCCAGGATGACGAACAGAAATCGAGCTGTAGATAGTATATTGAGAGCAATCGTTTCCTAGAAATTTCATTCGGTTATAAGCAATTGCGTCATCTAGAAATATAAAATTAGATTTACGATACGGAGATGTTAAAGCACTGCCAATTTATTAAATATTTAATTAGACAAAATTTTTATCTAAGCAAAAATTCTAGATCGTAGAATTAGATACAATGTAGGTTTTACTTTCAAACACAACGTGCACACATTGTGTTGTTAAGTTGATTGTACAGTAATTTACGGTAACCATAAGTACACAAACAAATTGGAAAACGTTATTGTTTTCTTTCATATCGTGCCGTGCACGTTTAAGCACATTGAAACTCCGTATTTTCTCGGACAGTCTGTTTCCGGCTGCCCGTTAGCTTATTTTCAAATTGTGGCTCTAATTTATTTTCTAACTATTGAGTTCTAGTAAGACTTGTAAACATCTTTAATATTTATTTCAAATCATAAAGCATTTATAATATGTCCAGATCGGTATGCAGATAAGTAATATTATATTTTCTTATTCTAAATCGTTTAATAGACGTATCTTCCTTAGAGTTGTTAATTTAAATACGTTATACATACGTGACCTGTACATAATAGTATAGATACTTCTACTCACATTCACCGTGTTAGTGAAATGCAACTTGCGCATTCGGCCTTAGTAAAGATTTGACTGCATAGAATTAAATATTTATGTTATGAATACCACACGTTGTCTATCGATGTACATATTGTTTCTTAAATTTTAAATACATATAAAAGATCGTTGACATTCTAAATTTTATTATACTTTAAAATTACAAATGTTCTCGTCTACGAATGTGCCTTCGGGGCACCTTCGTGGACGCGATGATGTCGTACAACTCAAGATGTATTGTCAAGTTTATTGTAAGCTTCGTTATTAATTAGAGAAATTACATTCCTGTGATCCGTACCTTTGGTTCTATTGAACGTATCACCCGACCCATCACTGTAAATAAAAATCATCGAATTATCTGAATGTATAACTTGTTTAATTTATCCACCCGTAATATTCTTCATTAATAGTCGACACAAACCTTTAAATCTTATTCATCATATTCCAACAGTTCAAAACTAAGCTGCAATTTGTCTTATTCACATTGATTTTTATTATCATCTCCCCTAATCCGAATCGAAGGTGTGATCGACGCCACATACTTACTTTCTCATCTAAGGAGTATTAATTTGGCTTGGTTTTGACAATCAGCCACAACGATATTATCTATAACTTTTATATTACTGAAACCACCTCTTCGACTTTCTAAATTTCCGAATACCCGGACTGAAAATTGATAATTAATAATTCAAAGCAATTTCAATAATAGTTATTACCTGCAGTAATGGAATGTTTAATAGTATACTCCATTTTGTCTAATGGCCTTGTATTTATGCTGCGATAATATGAGCTTTTGGATTTAACTCCCTTTTGAGCAATTAATAATATGTGACTTGTTTTTTGAATTAATTTGAAATGCACACGTATGGGATTCGCTATATATTATCCCCTCTTCCATATTAAATAATTACCGCTAATCAAATCAAGCGCTTCGGAAATAAAAACGTAAAATAATGTATCCGTAGCCATATCTTGTTTCTTTAACTAAAATCAAAATGAATGAAATCTCTAAAAATATATTGTTGTAAGGTATGAATAAAATGGTATCGTCATAATCACATTATGAAACTACAGTAGGTATTTTACGTAGCGTACAATGCTCGCTCGTCTCATTATATTTATTTGCAATTCAATGCCCGTTTCATCCACCTAATGGACGTGACTCAGATAATAATCCAATTATGTGTTTCATAATAAATAGAATAGATTTTTATTTAGTAATAAAATTTTTGTTTGTCATAATTATGTCGCATCGAGAATGGAAATCTTTTTTAATGATGATGTCTCAGTTACTTACTAATATTTTTTTTTTCTTTGAAATAAAAATTATAGCTAGAATAAAATCTAATTAACAAACAATATAGCCTAAAATTTTAAATATGCAAGTAGTTATTAGCGTAAAAGAAATGTTTTTTGCGTAATAATATTTATAAACTTGGTAATATAAAATGTTGTTTTTAATGTAATTTTATACAGAATGGTACAATCTTATGATATATTTTTCTTAAGCAGCATAATACATTTACTTAACATAGTCTTTGCTATATACTTATTTCGATAAATCTTCAGCAGGTTATTTTAGTAAAGATTTTTACATAATAATAAATATTTATTATATTTCAAACAACGTGCTTTTCCAGTTATAGCTTATCGATAACCTAGACTCGTCGGACGTTCATCCCTTAAGGCACATAAAGTAAGATATCAGAATAAACATGGGAATCTTCGAAGGAAAACACATAAATCCAAACCCGAAGTCTTATCGCCTAAGCTATGAAAGCTTGGATAAATATGAAACACAAATAAACGTACGGTCGATTTGAGGTCACCCTTTCATTACAAGGTAACTTAGAGAACCTCATAAAGTGGAATGCGTTATATTGCGGACACAAATGAAATGGGAGAAAATACAAGGACTAGTGGATGACGAGACGAGCCGAAAATGGTGTTCAATGTATGCCTCTTGGTTACGTACAGTTGTACTTTTCTGGCAACTAAATATAATGATGATCGGATTATAATCATGAAGTTTTTATACACACGCACACACACTCACGCCTTTTATCCAAAGGAGTAGGCAGAGGCACAACTGGTGCACCAATCACCGTGTATATTCCATCCCAAGATGTGATAGTAGGCGAGCCTTTCGCCATATCGGACACAAGTTCCCGGGCTGATACTGACTACAATAACCCAATATTATTTTTATAGTAGACCGTGCCTGGCGGGAAGCACCGCTGAGGTAAATAATAATTTCAGCTACCTACAAACTACCCTCGCTCATAAAACATGTGTCAGTAAAATTGATTTCACCTATTTCCCAGAAATAAAACTAAACAGCCCTGATACAATAATTAAACAAAAATAACAACCTCGTTTTGAACATTTCAGATGCGAACAATAACAAAAGCAAATGTGCAAAATACGGGCTAATTGCCAAGAAAATTGGATGGTGGAAATAAGAGAAATAAAGGTAAGCCGGCACTTGCAAAACGGACTATGTTCAAGCTTCAGTGATTACAATGTGTTTTGGTATCATTTTGCCGTCTGTGTTTTTCACCACTAATGGAGAACATAGTATTGTACTTTAATAATGTAAATTTTATTAGATAAACAAACCATAAAGCAACGACAGAGATAAATAAAACTACATTGATATCACAAAATATATAACAGGGAAAAAACATTTCATATTCAAATCACGTAAAGGTTAGCGATGTAGAGAAATGGCCTGTTACAGCGCACACATCAAAGGCCTGAAACGGTGACTGCGTGGAATCATACTTCGCCCTTGGTGTTCCCTTTTTATACACCTGAAATGTTTATTTCCAGACTTTTATTAGCAACCTTGTAGCCATTAACCGTTTACTCTGAAATCAGTTCCAATCGTAAACTAGGATCAAGTTTTACCAAATAATATTTTATAGATATTTTGCGCAACTATTGCACATTTTCGTTTATTTATCAATCAGCCATTAATCATACTAGGATAACATGCAAATGATCATTTAAAACACAGGATAATTATGTAAGAAAACTTATTTATTTACGTTCAGCTAAATAACATTATATACGTAACAGTAAATGCGTACCTACTAAACTAATATGAACTTAGCCAGCGCACTTAAAGCCTTTAATCTAGCTTCTTAACGTCATAGTAGCCCGACTTGCGTTGGGATCTAATCAGGCTTTAAAATACAGCTCTTGCTCTATTATCCAATGCGCTTATCGTCTTAGAAATCTTAACTAACTTCTATTTGCCAATATCGTATAGAAACGTAGTAGGTACATTATCTTATTAAAAGAAAGCTTTATAGAATTATATGTGAAAACGCTGCAATATTTTTATTTAAGATTTTTATAACAAAAGGCAAGCAAACGGGTACAGGTTACTTTGTATATCTGAATAGTAAATATATACCAAATCATAACATGAATACCTACGTTTTTATCAGTGGCAAGTTGTAGTTTCCTTAAATTTCTAAATAAAGAACGCAAACCGCTGTAGGAATATATATTTATATATTATTATTAATCAACTAACATAGACTCATTTGGGTTATAAAACGATACTTATATTTATATTAGTAAAATAATGGTAAAGCAATAAATAATGTATTACACTCTATGTGGCGGAGCATTCATCTTCTGACTTTTTCATAGAAATTCGAATTATGAATTTCCTTCCGTAACATTCATCAGACTTCCAACAATAAAATAAACATTGTGAACACAATTTCCACCAATCGAAAGAAATATGTACTTATAGTTCGCAAAACAAATACTGGTAGATTCCCAATAAGGGTCTCTGTTTGCCAGCCGCTTTTAGAATTGTAATGTCTTTTAACTCCGATCCCTTTCACCTTTACCAAAAGGTTCTTGTTTACACTAAGTTTCAATCAGAATCTTGCAAAAAGTAATGATGGTATTGAAATATTTATTACATCAACAACATTTTGATATACATTACACAAAAAAAAATGCATATACATAACAAAGACTTCGAACTCCCCTACTGTATTCGATAAGTTTTCTGAGTTACCCGTACGCCGGGAAAGGGTATAAAATTCTATTTCAGCTTGTCAGATGGTCAGCCAAACAAATTGCCGCAACGCACATAAAAGAAAATCAAGTGAACAAAAAGTAAGAGCATGATAACGATATAGGGCCGTAACCACGTAGAGACTAGTAAGAAAAAAGGACGATATTTGGCGCATGCCCTCGTGCGGTCAGCTCACACCGATAAATAGAACCAGCGCACGGAATTCAATTTGTAAAGTGTAAGCCTCACAATGACATACACGAGTTTTTCGATCATGTTTATTTGGGTCAGCTCTCCAAGGACGCCGTGTGGATGTGGAAACTTCTTGCCGTCAATCCCGTACTAATGCGGAGCTACTGAACAAATATAGAGCCCTACCGTTTCTTATGTATAGCCATGCCAAATATCTTTATGGGAACAGATTGCGGAAGACTGGCAAATGCTTACTGCAAATAACTTGTAATGTTGCCAGATTGGCATCAGTACGTGCACTGAGGTTAAAAATCAGAATGATAATTATTGATTTCATCTATTACATATAATAGATTAATTTATTCAGTTTGTCAGGAACCGTTTAGTTACATAATACATGCAGTCGTAACCAAAGAAAATGTGGTTGTTGCAACTGCCATGACAATAACACGTTTTCCTCTTCTTTACTCAAACCTCTGATTTATAGAAAAGAAAATAAACCCGTCAACACTCAACGATGCTTCATTTCTCTTTCAATATTCATGAACTGACAAGTTTTGCAAATAAATGAATTCCTCACTTGAAACATTTAAGGCTCCCTGTTTCCTTTAGTCCCAGACCAAACACTTCCTTAAAAAGTTACAACGCTTCTCTCGTCGAAAACCAAGTGGGGTTAAGGTGTTTGCATTTAAATACAAACGAATTCATTTACATCACAACGAATCTTAGATTGCCTTTAATTGTTTGCGGCTCCTGTAACTAAATTATTGTATATTTTTTTATAAAAAAACATTAGAATCCGTAAATATGTAAATGTATGGAATATATTATTGTATAGATATACACATTATAATAAAATAATTTCTCCATTGACATTTGACAACAAATACGAATCTTAACAAATACGCATTTAGCGGGGCTCATCCAAACCCTATGTATTTTAGAGATGCTTCAGCAACTACGTCAATAATTCTTTCAGAAAATGGCAATGCCATTGTAAGACATGCATAAGGAATATAAAAAACTATACTTGGCAAAACTATTTCCTTCCGAACCTGTTAGATAGACGTGAGAACATTTTTCTTGAACGGAATTGCTTTACTTTGGGAAACAATGCGAGGAATCGGTTTTTTACCCAATGAAGTAATAGCTTGCACTAACTAGAGAACGATAAAAGTTTCTTTTCTTACACTTTATCTAGATATCTTTTTTTCTTTAAGATAATTAACGAATCCTATACTGCAGGGTCGGAACAAGTTTCGATGAAGTTTAGTCTTAATCAATTCTGTGTTTACGGTTTCATCAAGTTACTAACAAATACCGTGTTTGTAAAGTACTTGTGCGATGCTCACGTCACGATGTTTTGCATTTTTAAATTATCCGGTCGATGTACCATCGAAACTCACAAAGCATATTCTGGCTTTATGTTGGGTTATGTTATTGACTTTAAAATTGGTAGACAATAGCATCTAGATTTAGTATTTACATCATATTTACCAAATTGATAGAAATCTATAAAATGTATAATAATTCCTATTTCTTAACTATTACTACTACTTGAAAACGACTTAACCGTTTTATTCATCTTTTTTTTAAGTTTTCTTATACTTTGAAGATTCTTACTGAAAGAAAACTTGAGAAAATTGCTTAAAATTTGGAAAAATGTTAAATTGACGACTATTTAAACTTCGTGCATTTGAGGATTATGAATTTTGCAAACTGTTTTTTGGATAAATATAAATTTAACAGCTAGAGAAATAAAATTAAATATGCACTGATAGTTTTGACTATTTCCCTGTGCCTGATTATACAATTTTTTTTATAACAAATCATTTTTTTTTATCTGTTACCTACAAACAGAATTATAACCCATACATTCACACTACATCCACGGTCATTGCGTTTGACAGTTCGTGCGCTTATATCGTTAACACTCAGAACAATTATAAGCATTAAGAACTGCACTTGTCGGCATCTATTGATAAAAAAAAACATTTATTAATTCAATTTCAAAATTACCCTCAATAAAACGTATGTACCTATGATTGCGAACGATATGCCATTCAACTTTAAACGGTTACAATATCCATTTCGGTTTGCAGTTGCAATATCGATAAATACTAGGAAAGTCGTTAAGTGTTTATGGCTTTAATCTTGAAAATATTTGTTTTTCACATGGCCAATTGTACGTCGCATGTTCCTGTGTCGAAAAACCATCAACATTATTTATTTATGCGCAAGAAAACAAAACTATCAATGCTGTGTATCAAAAAGTATTACAATAAACACTGTGTTTTTGAATATTTTTTCTTATTACTTATTTCAGTTGCCATGGAATATTCATAGCTACGACAGGACAATGTGTTTCAGGTGATCTTGTATGTAATATAAATTACGAAATATAGGTAACCCTTTTGGTTAATTAAGTCAATTATCTGTTTGAATAACGATAGTTGACAATTTATCTTAATATAAACTAAGCTTATCCTTTACCTTTATGGCTTATAAGCAAGTTGATACTACAAAACCCTACATTACTACAATGGCTTAGAACAATTGAAGCTGCAAGGCATGTTATTTAACAAAGTCCGTTAAGGATATACCTCAATTGGTAAGGTCAAGTAGGTAATGTACTTAACAAGATTAAGGACGTTCAAGTGAAGTGACCTGTCTAACGTGACCCTTAACTAGGCTGTTCTTTTGGCGCCATAGTCTTTTACGACTGTATTTTCTTCTGTCGCCGACTATATTGACTTTTTGTTTATAAGTTAATAAGTCTGCCGGCATAATAAAATTTTACATAAAAAGTACATTGTAAATAGACCTACTTAATTTAAGCAATGGTTTGTGACTAAATAGTCAGGCCAACTGGCTATGGCGACACAATCAATAAGAAATTGGAGATGCAACGCAATTTGCAGTCCCGGAATTTTCTTTCCTCTTATTGAGAATTTGAGAGATAAATCGCGTCATTTATTTATATTTCACTCGGAGTATTGTGCGCCAATAGATATATTAGGGTTCGCAAGGACCGAAGACGTCAATTTATTTCATCTTATGGTCCTCAAGTGATACTTGACGAACGACACCCTTTATATGTAACACGATTGACGAAATTACTATGTAAAACTGAAGGTCAAACACAAAGGCAATAATACATCGATAGATGCATGTTAAACAAAGATTAACTAAACACTAATTGATACTACACTAATAAAACCTTTGTGAATATTAAGACTGTTTGAAAAGACGGTGGGCCAAATTGCGACCTTTAAAAATATTAAAAGTAAATATATTACCTGTGTCCCTTATACAAAATTTATGCAAAAATTAAAATACACAAATTTTATTCAAATTGAAAAGACGTGTAACGTTGCGGACTGATGTATTAAAAATTAATATTTAACAGAAACGTAATTGTTTATATTTGATTAAATAAAGAGACCATAATTTTTTTGGAAGTTTTATGTATTTATTTATTAATTATGAATAGGTACGGGAAATATAGCTCATATTTTGTTAATTATTATTCATCTCGTCACAACCAAGTATGTACACAAATAAAAGCAAGAGATAATTCCAGTATTCAACAAAAAATATAAATATGATGAAAGCATAAAAATAAATTTCGCTACAAATTGTAGTGTTATTGATCCTTGAGCAAGCCACTGCATGGTTAGGAGAAACACCTTTACTTAGCTATACTTTACTGTTTTATCTGACGCGACCACCCGCCCTAAGCAAATTTCAGAACAATAAGATTTACTTTGCAAAATTAAACTTGAGAATGTGATCATTTTTATTCAACGGCATGTACTCAACGTATTTAACATGTTTTTTCATTGGTCGGAACGTTATTTTTCGAGCAGATTCAAGATGTAGATAACAAGAACCTAAATTACAATTATGTACTTAATAAATGAAAAAAAAAAATATTATTATGTTATTTCTCTTAAATCTTAAAGATTTAAAAGGAAGTAATAAAATATCCAAGTTGTTATTTTTTTAAGTTCTTACCTAAAAATACCTTCTACGGTACTATCTTATGTAGTTATTCTGTTTTGGATGATATGGGTGTCGGAAGTCAGTTCGTTAAAAAAAAGATATGAACAATTGTAGATTTCATAATTAATATATATGTTTGTGCAACGCCGTAGTGGTCATGTTCATATTCAGCTTCATAATATGAAAAATATAAATATAACAGCCTTTTGAAATCGGCGAAAGCAACGCAATTTTGTAAGTGGTTGAGCTGCAGTTATGTTTGCAGCGTGAAAGAATTACCTCCACGCTGTTTGTACTTGCATCAGAAAAACACTATGAAATGGCGATTTTATTATTGCTTTTCGTGACGGAAAAAGTGCCGGAACAATAACTCGCCATCCCGTTCCCAATTCCCATTCCTTTTTACAGCTTGGGCACGCAGCTATAATTCCTGTGTATAGACTATATTTCGCACTTTTAATAAAATAATGACTCGCAAAATTGCCAATTTGTGGGAATCGTCAAACAACCAATTTCTGTTTGCGACCTTTTAGATTTCTCCCTTTTTTTCATGCTATTGGTTTAATTTTTTACCTATCTTTAATAAGCTCAATTTTATAGCAACTTCAAATAAAAAGGTAGCATTCAGACGACTGCCACAAAATTAACAATTTTAAAATAGGTCATTATTTTATTTTTTAAACGGTTTTATTTAGCTCATCCCGTTTTTTAGAGTGCGTTTAAGTGTTAGGTAATATGGGAATCTCCTAAGGTGACGCATTAGGTTAAGGGTCATTTAGACGTTCTTAATATCTGTCTAACGAATGGTATACCACTATTGTTTGGGCCAAACGTTTATCCCTTGTCGGCGCGAGCGAGAATTGCCCCACCTTTGCCATTGCTAGAAATAATCGCACGCAATTATTGCTAACTGAGACTTAATGTTGACAAATAAATATAATCTCCTATACAATTTGATTTTAAGTCTAACAACGTCGAATAGTTGTTTAATTAAGTATATTTACCTAAAAGAAATATGCCGTAATTTTTCTATTACAGAAATTCCCATCGCGAAATTACAGCGCGGCAGCGGGTCAGTTATTCACTTTCCCCATACACTCAGAACATGTGAAATATTTTAAGTAAACCGCTGTGAAAACATGTTGGTACACGCAATACACGACTGAAATTCCACCACTGCTTTTACACACTTTGCACGAGACACACAGATGTGGGCTGTAATTTTAAAATTTAAAATGTTATCAACGAGTCGGTTCATAAAAAGTTGTCATGTAACGGCAGCAAGGATGAATATTGATTATAATATTTAAGTATTTATTACTATTTAATGCCGATTACAATTTACGTCGACTGACTGCCCCGGTGGCGTAGCTGTATTGCAAGCGTGGTAAACCTGACGGACCCGGCGTCGAAACCCGGGGTTCTGAATTTTTCCGCTCAGCAATCAGTATCCGCGCGGAGATTGGAATTTATACGCGGAACACACATGGCGAAAAGTGAGTGCCCTGATTGCACACCCCTACCTACCCACTTTGCGGATAAAGGTGTGATGTGTGATTGTGTGTGTTGTGTATTACAATTTGCAGATATAAGCATACAAAATCTTATTATATTTTAATTGTAATTAGCGTTTCAGTAAGGTTTGTTGTTTCGGTTTAGCCAAATACTCGTGATATATTTTATAATGCAAACTCTTTCTGAATCATACGAGCTAAAATGGTAATATCTTGCACTTAACCTTTGCTACCAAAGGCAATATGTTTGTTGACCTTTACATTCCACTTAAAACAAAATTAATATGTATTTTCTTATGAAAACGTAATTTCAGGATAATAAATCTATATCTAACAAATAACAATAGGTTTAAATTACGATATTCGTTGCGTAGATCCATAATTCATTTGAATTATATATTAATAAAAAGGGACACATTTTCCACATAACACAAAAGCAAATAAATGTTCTATGGTCTGAGCAGATTTCATTCAACAATCATATAATATACATTGTAGACAAAATAAACTACTTATTGACATGTTAACAATATTAATTTACATACCTCAATAATTATCACTCATTTTATAAAGATTTCTGAAGCCTTAAAATACATTGGCCGGCAGTGGTTAAATATTTCCATATAATAAAATTTCAGACTGTTAAAAAACTTTATTTTACTTGGAAAGTATGAAAAATAAAAGTTAAAAATCCAATTAAAAGTTACCATTGTAATGTTGGCAACCCTTATTAAAAATATTTTTCGCTTAAAAATACCACGAACTTTGAAATTGGTGGGCTAAATCTTATATAATACGACATAATAGGTTATGTAATTAAACTCTCATTATGTTTAATATTATATAGGGCGTATATAAATTGGGCGTATATAAGTATATTCAAATAAGTATACTTAGGCGAATAGTGTGTTTTCTGGTATGTTTTTTTTAATGGCAATGCCGCGGCACAGGAACTTTAGTCGTAAGTTCATACAATCCTGATTGCCGCGTAAAATATAACTTTTACATTGTTTTCTTGTAGTAAATGCAACCGCACTCAGCTGTTATCTCCATGTACAATTATTCGTAATACTCTGAAGGCAACAATAATATAAGTGCCTATCGATAATGGATATTTCACATTTCTTATTCGTGAACAGGCCGCATAATTTATTCCAACCGGCCAAATATAATCGACATAATATAAGAATTTAATCTATACTATTATATAAAGCTGAAGAGTTTGTTTGTTTGTTTGTTTGTTTGTTTGAACGCGCTAATCTTAGGAACTACCGGTCCAAACTGAAAAATTCTTTTTGCGTTGGATAGCCCTTTGTTCGTGGAGTGCTATAGGCTATATATCATCACGCTATACCCAATAGGAGCGGAGCAGTATTGTCTTATCTCAGGAACTACCGGTTCGAACTGAAAAATTCTTTTTGTGTTGGATAGCCCTTTGTTTGTGGAGTGCTATAGGCTATAATATCATCACGCTATACCCAATAGGAGCGGAGCAGTAATGGCTAAACTCAGGAACTACCGGTCCCAACAGAAAAAATATTTTTGCGTTGGATAGCCTTTTGTTCGTGGAGTGCTATAGGCTATATATCATCACGCTATACCCAATAAGAGCGGAGCAGTAACGGCTAATCTCAGAAACTACCCATTCAAACTGAAAAATTCTTTTTGTGTTGAATAGTCCTTTGTTTGTGGAGTGCTCAAAGTTATATATCATCACGCTATGACCAATAGGAGCGGAGCAGTAATGTCTTATATCAGGAACTACCGGTTTTAACTGAAAAATTCGTTTTGTGTTGGATAGCCCTTTATTTGTGGAGCGCTATAGGCTATATATCATCACGTTATGACCAATAGGAGCGAAGCAGTAATGGCTTATCTCAGGAACTACCGGTTTGAACTGAAAAAATCTTTTTGTGTTGGATAGCCCTTTGTTCCTGGAGTGCTATAGGCTATATATCATCACGCTATGACCAATAGGAGCGGAACAGTAATGACAAATATAACATGTTGCAAATCGAGGAAAAACTATTAGTTTTGAGAGCTTCCGTTGCGTGCGCTGCGTAAACGGTTAAAGTTATGCAACAATGATGTATGACGGGATTGTTCCTCTTAAAAAGTTCTAAAAAATATATTATAAAACAAAAGTCCCCCGCTGCATCTGTCTGCCTGAACGTGTTAAACTCAAAAACTACCCAACGTATTAAGATGAAATTTGGTATGGAGACAGTTTGAGACCCTGGGAAGAACATAGGCTCCCGGGAAACTACTACTTTTATAACTGAAAACTTTAGCCTGAAAAACTTTATAACGCGGGCGGAGCCGCGGGCAAAAGCTAGTTTGTTATATACAGGATAAAAACAACATATTCATATTTTTTTCCTTTTTGTTAATGGCTGAATGCTAAAAACTACGAAACTATTAGGAAATTAATTTTATAAAAAATATTACATACTCTTTTTATCATCTTCGGTTGTATGTACCGTGAACTACAAAAATTTAAATACATATTTTTGACTAGATACCAATCACTAAAATTCTACCGTGGAATCAAAACTATACACATCTCATATTGAATTTACGTCACAAAATATGTGACAACCGCGCCTGAATCCGAGAAAAAAATATATCTGTCGTTCCATTCCTTATTTGCTCAACGCGGTCACCGAGTTAATTTGGTAGATAAACCTTTCATTTGTACGTTCATCTGTAGCTAGATAATATTGTAAGCTCCTCTTTGTCTCCACAAAAGGGAGGCGCAAAATAATAACCAGATAACAATGGCTGCACATGTAACAGTACAAGACGAACATACATAAATAATCCTGCTGGGGCAGAATTGGGTCAAAGGACATCGCAGGTTATTCTACGTCGCGTTTTGAGACGGTTATATAGTAGAGGTAATATGGTAATGTTTTCCAACCAAAATTTTAATATACAGTCAAAACAGCACTCACTATACCTACGCTGGCCATTACGATATGCTTTTAAACGCTGTGAATCTCATCAAATTTAACCATTTAAACCTCATAATGTATTTTGATATTTAATTTTCATAAAGCAATAAGAAGGTCGCTAGAGCTAATTTAGTAAGATCTCGTTAAAATGACTTTCTTTTGTTTTTATTAAAATAATATCTAACTATTATATTACAAAAGACTGCGAAATAAGATATTCGAGCTATTTAAATGTTTTAATGATACTAAAGATCCTTTAATTTAAAGATACTTTTAAAAAGATTTTCATCTGAATATCTAAAATATATGTATAACAATAACTCATTGTTGTGAACGAAATCTGAAAAAGCTGTTCACGAAACGTAAAATAAAAATGGCGGATTTATAAAATACATGGTAACATAACAATAGAAAAGTGTTACAATAGTTCGTGTTGTCGAATATTTTGTTACAAAAGTGGGTAGGTGCAGGCGCAATAACAAAGGTGGAGCAGCGCACTCTCCCGACTACATCCATTCACTTTCGGAAACTAACTTTCATCAAAATTTAATACGATACTTTACTATTTTATAGCCCTCCTGGCTTAGTTTTTAATTTTTCTCATTCTTGGAGAGTTTTATTGCAAGGCAAGTTATATGGCGGCTTCTTGGTAATACACAGTTGTCTACTTCAAAATATAGTACAATTTCCTTTGTGCGTATTAATGTTCACAATTAAGATCTTATAACGGTTCCAAGTGTGCCTCATTAAACTATTGGCGAATAATTCGTAAGTCTTATTAGCCAGCCATAGCCATTTTATACTATAATATATAATATATATACAAAAAAATAGTGATTCCTGCTAAATTGACATTTATCAAACACGCGAAGTAAATAAAGGTACTTAGGTTTTCTGTAAGTTTTAAATTTTCTGAACAGTTTTCTTAATTTTTCTTCCTATATAAACCTCCAACTAAGTATAAGTAAAGTAAAATATAAGAATAAGAAGAAAAGTATAAGAAAAAAAAGATAAATTAAATCGGTTAAGCTTTTCCCAAGTTATGGCATAACCAAGAGAAAAATATTTATGTTTATATACATAGACAAATAAGCACACATTAACATTATTACGAAGCTACTTTCAAGTTTCAACCGACACATATTTTTAAAGAACTCAATTATTCATATCCTGCCAACGTAACTATCTCGATTCAATAAAAACAAAGAAAACTAACAGAACGTTATTACATAAAACAAACTCGTCCCGCCCCAAAGGGAACAACGGTAAAGGTTGTAGAAAATTAAATCTATAATAGCAACGTTAGTTACAGGCTACTGCTGCGTAATTGGAACTAAGAAAAAATCAAACAACGAGAAATGAAATTACTTTCCGATACTACACAAATATGTTATTACTATCGTAGTAGATGAAAACGATTTTCCTTATAGTTTTGAAAATATGAACACTGCTAAGGGATATCTATAAACCGCCGTAAGCATTAAAAATGAAATATCTGTGCAGAAGCGCTCAACCTTTTTGGGTTCGGGCCAAATTCTTTGTTCTGAGTATTTCGACTAGGGACAGCGATAAGTCCTAAATAATCTTAGTCCAACTCCGTGGCCTCACATTTTGTGCTATAAAGACACTCAAAGATAACATGAGCTCACGGCTAGACCACTAAACGAGTAGGCAGAGGTGTAATTAGAGCATACTAGTGGTAATTAAAATTACTGCCATTTAGGGTACCAAAACCAAACCCATATTCGTATTTCCCATATCCCATTTTCAACATATAGTTCCCATACTAGAGATAACCGAAAAACTATAATGAATAACCTGGTGGTACGCTAACAACAGCGCAACATCCACGGTCTAATATCAGTATAATAGTCTCTTTAAGTCAAAATCGTGGTATTAGGTATTGGTAGTGGTATCACGCAAGAAGTCGAATTGTCAATAATGCAATTGCATAAGTAAACTTCTCGATGAGAAAACATACATAACGAAACAAGGCCTGTCAAACAATAAAGTAAAAAGACAACTATTTTATCTGTCGATATTTGGCATTTGAAGTTTGAGAAGGCCGGGCGTAGCTTACGGGCATCGTATCATGAGTATAATCTGATGGTAGGATAAAAGCATTCGGATCCGACGGAGATATAAAGAGAGATTGATGTGTGCTCGCGAAACTAAACAGGCAAGGGAATTAAATGAGCTGAGCGTGCTGTCTTCAGAATTGTTTATGCGCGCTACTCTAGTCGCACAATAGCGTACTTTGTTAAGATACAATGTAGATAATACAAATACACTAAATACAAAATTGTGCACAATATCCTGTTTTTGGAAGTCCGTTAATGAGATATGAAAGAACACATGTAATACGTGCTTCATAATTAAATAATGACACCCCATTAATTTATTTATTTAACTGCTGGTAGGTTAAGAGAAAACCACACCCATCTTTGAAGTTAGCCTAAAGTAGATACTATAGTCCTCTTTTCTCCAAATTTTCTATTACTTGTTTGAAGGTAAGTACTACATGTTATCTTACCAGTATTTAGAAGGAAAAATAAACAATTATTATTATTAAAACCATAAATATATATTTCTAGAAAATCACAAACAATTATTTTGATAATGCATTGATATGTAAGTTGGGTGCAAATTCTGGTGGAAAATTGTTCCTTGAAGCTGTGCAATGTCAAAGATCACATATAATCACAGTTATTCTTGAATGCCAATTTGTTAAATATTTCAATAGGACATTCATAATAATAATTCTTTATTTGAGTGATTTAAACATATTTGATAGGATAAATTCTAAATTCACTTTAAATTCTAGCCATGGAATAAGATCGATGACATATTTTATTTTCGTTCGGAAGTATGATGCATGTTAGATCTTTTTAGGGCCATAGCGGCGTGTAAAATCAACTGTGTCTTTTTTCATAAAATTAAAAATAGAATCCACTAAAACTGGCAATATCTGACATCATTCTTTAAAAATTCAAAAATAGAATCCATTAAAACTGGCAAATCTGACATTTCGATGTGACAAGTTTCGAGGTTATTTAGCTAACACACAAACAGATCCGGAAGCATACAGATGAGTATTGAACCTTACACGGAGTGCTAGTTTCCGATATGAGCGATCCCCCGCCGGATATAAGACGAGCAACCCAGATTTATTGCCTGCCTTCAAGACTCGTGCTTGTAGCCCCGTTTTTAGTGCAGCTATGCCGCATAATCATATTCTTGTCAAATTGTTTCACTGTATAGGTTCAAAGATTTTTTTACTTCAGCATGCACACCTACATTTTTACGATGTCTTTAAAAACATATATACAATCTTTTATAATTATTATTTTACATTCCTAGCTGTCTATCTAAATATTATTTAAAACATAAACTCTACTTACAGAGTCAAGATTTAGGAGGTTAGCTTGGTGACCGATAGACATAACTCGTCCAATGATACAAGAGCTCAGGCTATAATAATTATATATTCTTGTATAAAGTTGATCAAATTCATATTCGTCATAAATGTAATCAAGTTTAAACTCTGAATAAGGCATAAATTATGTTACTGCAATTAATATCCTCATCTATCTTCGTGTTCGCAACAATTATGACAACCAGACCGAAGTTATTTAACTGTGACAGTTCGGACTAGGAAGGCTAGTATGTAATGCAACTTGACACTGCTAAGGTCGCGCGCAGAATGTTTAATTACGGTGATGGGACAGACATTTGCATAATATGCTAATTTGGGTTAAATGCTTCTTGAATTAAAAAAATCCTCATTGTTCTTGCTAAGCTTCCACTGAGTGGAAATTATGAACATTTTACTTACTTTTTTTTATAACACTGAATGTTATGCCAAGCTATTTTCGGTTGCGATATCTTTATTTAAGTTTAAAAATATACCAGTTTTATTATGCTCTGTCTAAAAAACTAGTTCTTTTTTTATATATAATCTAAATCAAAATAATCATTGCATTATATTGTGTTACCAATAAAATATCTGGGCTCTTGTAAAAGCAATAAAGATACAGTGGTACATATATAACTACTTGGACTCTTACATAAGGGATCTAGTAAATCAAATTAAATAATGATAATAACTATGTGATCATCTTTGTCTAATATTCATAACAAACAAATACAAAGAGTAGGCAAGTGTAATTACTTTTAATTATATGTGCACATATCTAAAGGACATTAAGAGAAATTAAATAACTTATACTCTTCCCGCCATCTTCTTTCTTCTCCTTCTTCAGGGCTGTTAAACTTACTACCACCAAGGGGCTGCCAGTATTTTTTTCACAAGTCTAAAAATGTTTTCATAAAATGATACAAAGATTATTATTGTTGTGTTTTTACAAGTAAGTTGTCGGGGGGGGAGGAGGGTCTAAGTTTCGCTACTTGATACGTAGCTAGCACCCCGCCGGTATCTGTCTGTACCTGCGGCGGCGTCGAGTGACGGGTCGGCCACTTTCCTACAATATGGTTGAGGAGGCCGATGGCTGGCACATGCGTCATACTCGTGAACGGGTGCTGCTTGTGTGGACTGTTCTGCCCATTTCGCTTACATTTCTAATTTCTAATTGCTAGAGGTACTCGGAGGAAATAATTATAAGGATAATAGAGAAATTTCATGATTCCTGAGAGGGTTGTGCAGTCATATAAAAAATTAAATTAATTTATTCCTTATTTCACGAGCCTATAAATGAACTGCTCTAAACTTTTTTTGTTTTTTTTCTTCTTACTTTATCATGTACTGTAGTCTTTACCCTAAACTGATTTAAAAGAGCAACACCAGAGTTTCTTGCCCGTTCTTCTCTGGTGAAAACTGCTTTCCGAACTGGTGGTGGAGTTAATATTGACGGAATCTAAATAATGTATAACATTTTACAGATTCAAATAAATCATTTCATTTCATTAAGGCTGGTTCAAGTATTACGTAAGAACTAAACGTGGGTGGAGGGTTTATTTAATTATTTTTTGATATATGTAAATATAAATAAAAATAAAGAAATTTAAACAGATTTTATAAACATTATACCTAAGCTTGCGTAAGCATAGGAGAGGGGAGTAAGAACTTTGCTTACTTTTGCTGGGAAGGGCAACGAGGGGTTAAAAATTACTAAAATTATGTTTACGTAACTTGAACGGCCCCTTAGGATGAAGGGGCTCCTTGAAATTATACACCCATTTCAATTATATATGTTCCCACTTAATATAATTATTTAATTGTCTTTTCCTACATCACGTATTACATTACAAAACACAAAGCTACATTGAATTATAATATATTATTCTGTGCAGGTTGAAGTTTTAATATAATGGAAACGAGATAATATTTAAATTATGTCTAATTTTGTAATACATGACGCATATTGTGTAAAACCAACTTACAATGTACAACGTGCCGACGTTACTCTGACGCAGTTTAGATAATTTTCCGAATAAAAATGTTACAGATCACATACATTGATTATAATACGGTTTTTTATTTCGTCCCTTTCCGTGGCTCGTAAAAATATTTACAGTCGGTACTTTTGTTTATGACAAGTCCGCTGGGCAATAGCAAAAGGCGTGAGCCAATTGTGTTACATTTTCGTAAGAATTAACGTTATTTGCGTCATTTTTATGACAATTAAGGATGGGAAATAAAAAACAATAATAATCTCATATTAACAATTATCTCTTTTATTATTCTAAAAAGGTATCTTTAATAGGTACGAGGACAACACGGAATAAATTTATTTTTTATTCGCCTATTGTTTTATTTTACGCATTGTATATTTGATATTTTGTTTTGGACTAATATTGTCGTAGATCAAGAAATTCAATAATACTTAATTACTACCACAATACATAAGTATTTTCATGCAAAATGTACGGGTAAAAATATCCTTTCTTACGAATTTGATTTTTTTTTATTTATTTATGAGCTCAGAACCGCAACGGCCTCACAAAACTGATATAATAAACAACACCACAATAATTAGAATTATATTTAGGCACCGCACAGACATCTTAACAGTGAAAACATAGACGCATGTATATTTTATATGTGTTTAACCAACTTAAAAAAATTTACGTTTTTAAATCGACACGGTTTTTTAAATGTTTGTTAACTCAGAACTAAACTAAAACATAAACAGTTATTTAGATTTGGAAAATTCTTTTCGTATTTCAAATAATAATCGTTCAGATTTTTTTTAAATCGTTACAGTATTTTAATTTTTACTACCACAATTAATTTAACATGTCTTTAAAGTCGCCATTTATATAGAATAGTAAAACTACATGGAAATTGATAGCACTTGCAACTAGATACATACAGTAATTTCAAAAGCGACATTGACTAGCTATTCCTAAGCAAATGGAGCGAAACTTGCACAGCAACTGGAAGTTGGCTGTCCCGCCAGATAACTTTGTGTCAAGTTATTTCACCGCGAGCGTTTGATAAAGATATCAGTAGCTAGACTAACCTAATAAACAGATTTGGTTTGCGTTGCGCCGTCCTACCTGCATGCACTAATTTGTTGGTATGCTTTGATCTCAGCACTTTCGTGAGATTCGGTTCCAAACTTTGCTCTCTCGTAGCGTCAGCTTGTAAGTTTTTAACACGTAATGAATACCCGACGCTATATTTTGTTGGTTTAATAGTGACAGACGGTTGCTAGTTTAATACTGGGGCATAGGTAGTGTAAATTCGCACATTAATTATATATGTAGGATGTTGAAATTGAAAAATGAATATGTCAGGGGCAAGGAGCTTTAGCAATAGAAAGGGGAAGTAGGCAACGACTACATAGCACTTGTAACACAGTAACTTTTACTCGCAGGTCGGCCCGCTTAAATGTCTCTCCTACGTACAAAAATAATTTCAAAAATTCAAAGCCTTCAAGGATCATCAAAGACTGCCCTGAACAATATCTGCAGGTTCAAAACCCAAGGGCACGTACCTCTGACTTTTTTAAAGTTGTGTGTATAATTTGTGTACTATCCCTAGCTTTAACGGTGAAGGAATACATAGTGAGGAAATCTGCATACTTGAGAAATTATCTAAGAATTTTCAGGTTATGTAAAGTTTACCAATCCGCCCTAAGCCAGCGTGGTAGACTAAGGTCTAATCCCTAACGACAATATAGGAGGCCCGAGCTTAATACTGGGAAATATATAATACAGGGCTCGTATTATTATTATTATTAAGTATCATTTCCCTTTCCTGTAATAAATATTGACTATAGACTTTTCTAAGATTATATGTGGTGTAATGATAATCTTGGATATAGTTTATTTTTTTGCCAGAATTATACAAATCTAATCAACGGATTCTGCGTTTACTTTTAAACATCTAAAATTCAAACATCTTTACAAACTTTCGAACTAATTGTAAATTAGTTTTATTTTATTTTTTCAAGCCATGTCTTGAGCGACTGTTATCAGTGCAGAAGTCTGGGCATTAGTTCCTGCCTCTTTATTCGAAGTCACGTTATGCCATAGCAGAGACTAACTATTAATGGAGACTTATAAGTATTTAAATGTAGCATGTATGTATGTTACATTTTCATCTAAAACCAAAACAGCAAACCATTAGCAAACGCAGGTAGCATAAAAAAACTGGCAGTAAAAAAAACCATAAACCTAAACATTGTATTGTTTTTATTCAATCTAAAACTGTAGAGTAGTCGTAACTACTGCGCCACCACTAGCGGATAATATTTATGGCGTTGTTTTGACACTTGGGTACGATAGCGTGATATTTTTACTTCGCGCCAAAATTTTGGTCACGCGCGGGGGCGTATTCAACGAACCCGAACGAATCTTATAATACGAAACTGTTATACAACAAAAGGGCGAGTGAAATTAACTTATCGGAGTAAATTTGATTTAAAGAAGAAATAAGGCTCCTTTGTCAATAAGCAAAGTCAATTTACTTCACAAGAGCGGCGTGGACGGTGGGTGCCCGTATTTGACAGATTAAGAGCTCCAAACACAACGGATTGCTGTTCAAATGTTGTTTCAATTACTTGACACATGTTTTTCGTGAACTGTACTTTATAGAATAAACAAACTGGAATGTGTAGCTATAGTTATCTAGTTGTTCAAAATATGGTTAATTATAGTAAACCCAATATATTGAAGAAAATATTTTATCATTATTGAAAAACATCGGTAAAATCTACATGAATTCTTATATTATGCATTTCACGCAAACTTTGTGCGTTGTACATTTTTAATGATTATTCATCTCGGATCTCTATGTTCTATCTCTACTAAAAAGTCTGTAAGCAAAGTGAGAATATTTTTGGCTTTGAGCTTGCTTGCGAAACCAATGAACTTAATGGGCTTAATGGATTTTAGAATACCCAAACGTCCTTGAAGCTGTTTGAACCTTACGTTAATATGTACCCTCTATATAGAGGGATTTCTCTGTGGGATAAAATGCAATTGATACTTAAATAATCGAGTGCGGGATTTTTATCTGCCTGTGGTCTTATGAGCCTTAGATAAATTAAACGTATATTTTTTCATATCTTTTTAATTAGGAGTTTTATCTGATATGACAATCGCATTTTTCTGTGTTAAAATAAAATATAAGTTAAATATTGTAATAAAAAGTTACATTGATTGTTATAGCAGCATGAATGGAATGTATCCAAAAAGGCAACGTTTTATTTTAGCTCTTATAATATTCTTTAACTTAATGGAATGGCAAATATATTCTATTTCCACTTATCCTTATTCCGCTCCAATATGGGTTCCGTGGAATACATTTTAAAAGCATGTTACAAACAATTTGGTTTAATTTTTACGAGCCATCTGCCAGATAGCAACCGCCTCTAGGCGTTGCAGTCCTTGGCTTACCTTCTTAGAGTCTCAGAAACAATGTTGCCGGAATTGGAAATCTTATCCGAGGGCCGGAACCTCACTACGCATATATTACGTATTTACCTCTCCATTAGACTAAAGGACCTTGATCGTAAATCTAGCATTCAATTTAAACCCATCCAACATAAATGGAAATTCCCTAACGGCAACCTTGTTCTGTTCATTGCACCAATAAAATTCATGAAATGTCTAAATAATGCATAAGTTTACTTTTTGCTGAATCAGTCCTTAAAAAGATACAATAAAAAAAATACAATACTTACATGTAGTATACAAATTTTATTGCCTCACAGTGTCTTAAAGTGATTGTTAATGTAATAAGTAATATGTAGTAGGAACTAGAACTAACCTATATAAGTAACATTATCTGTAGGTACTATACAGCCTCATACAAAAAAATTGCCCTAATTCAATATATTATGTACCGTTTGGTGTCTATTATATTAATCCCCTGACCCAAGAATCAGCTTAATTACAAAGAATTTACGAGTATTGACGCGCCCCAAGCGAATGGCAGTGTACCCGCCCAGACGTAAATTTACAGAAGTACCTATTCTAATGTATGGGCAACATGGATACGCGTATGACCGCCGCTGGGCCTAAGTTTAACAAGGTCTTCGTAGAATTTATGCTTACTACAGCAGCTAAAACTATAGGCATTTTACAAATCCGGTTAACTACTACGGTTTTGGGTCAAATGTGACCAAGTAACGTATTTCTTTGGTCTATGCATGTTGCTTTTAGCTGTTATGGGTAATTCCCGAACATAAATAGTCTATAAGCTATGGCACTCTGAGATAAAATAACTTCCTCTTAGAACAATTTGGAGAAACGGAGCGGTAAGTAATTTAAACTTTTAATGGTAATCCCCTAAAACCAAACTAATATGTAAACCACAACGCACAAAAAAAGAACTACTCCAGTTTAGGTAAAAATCTCATGCCAAAATCACATTCGGCTAATTTTCTTATTTTCAATTTATTGCTGTAAAAACCCAATGCCGAATATTACGAACATAAAAAAACAAATTCAAATCGGTTCAATCGTTCTGAAGTGATTTGGTTACCGACGAACATTTTATTTTCATATGTACTTACTTACACTCATACCTAACGCTAAATACGAATGTACGTACATTGAAACTCAATGACCCAACATTATGACAGTGCGTTACTACATGAAACTACATACTTACCTTCCTGAAAATAATATTTAACATTAAGTTACTCGAACAGTAAAAGCAAAATAAAAAGTATAAGTTTCAAACAACATAAATTTTCATAGAAAGTAATGTTATTTTTACGCACTCTAATGCCATACTACTTCAAAAAATTATAGTAACTGCAACATCACACTTTTAGTCGGAAATACACTCACGCACACACCATATTCTCACTAAACTATAATAAAAAATCAAAATATTCATGGATTTAGAGCACAGCAAAGGTAAAAACGAGTATTTGGTTTCATATCAACACAATATCAAAATGACCAGCATAAACCCTTTCATTATCCAACTGCGTTGTGGTAGGAGATAAAAGAAAACGTGTTAGCACACGGGGTATGTGCAATAAACATATGATATATTTACTAACTATGCCATTAACCTGTGGCACCACGACAGCATTAGTAGCTATAATGAGACCACTTTGACCCCAGGGATATGTCTTAGGCACCGACCTTTGCATATGAAATGCGCGTAATTTACTTCAAGCGCCATAAGCATGCACTCGTAAACATATTTGTTGTTGCTCTTATGAAACGATATGGAGTTATTAATTAGATTATATTTAATCTAACACTGTAGATAAATATTTAATCTAGTTCCTGGATTAATGTAACGTACAGCTATACCCGCGGATAGGTGGGACAGGAATATTACATAAAAATAAACATAAACTGAATAATTGATTCCACGAACAGTGATACAAAGTAAACTGGCGGATTTTTCAAAATTTAAGTAAAAAAATAAATTTATTTACTATCTTTATATAGTGGTTTAGTCAATTACATTGTCTGTCAAATCTCCAAACCTGTCTGCTCCTTCTAAATCTCATTCTTCCTTCTTAAAGTAGGTTCCTAGTTAAAGGTATGTAGGTTGTTAGTCATCCACAATTCCTCTAACTGTATACATAAATGATCATAGGGGTAGTAGTCACTCACCATCATGCGATCCATGTTTGGCTATATTTTTTAAAAATAAATAAAGCTATCCCGCACTCCACGCGGGCACGCCCGCTGTTGCACATATGCGATGCAAATTAAATAGTTTATTTCATTTTTAACCTGTTTGCAGATCATGCAGCAAAATTCAAAAAACAATGCGATACAACTATTTTTTTTTCTTAATTATAAATTCGCCAACCAATAAATTCTTAACTAAAAGTGATTTTTTACTCTTAATGTTATTCCATGTTAACAGTTTCATAATAATACAATAACAAACGTTTTGCAGAGATAAAATAATTATGAAATCTCATTAAGATATGATACAAAGATATGGATGGGTTAGTCTATTCAGTGACAAAGATTAAAATTTATATTTTATTTATTTAAATAATTCAACAAAAATGGTAAAATAGTCGCGTTCCACGGACATTAAAACTTATACAAAAAACGCCCTTATGGTCCTAAAACTGTTGTATATTCCGTGGAGACAGTAGTGTAACTGTGTTCTGCTACAACAGGAAACTTAATAGAGTTATCATAACAACACACCAAATCTCTCTTGTAACAAATACGAGATATATACAGCATTGTCCTGCCCACACATTTCGCCCTTGGTATGCAGTGACCTTTCTTTTCCACGCAAGAGGGATCTGAAAGCAACCCACTAATTAAAAAGTAAATTCGCGCGATAAACATTGTATTGCGGTTATTTACTCACGTATATTAATCGCGTAAAACATTTCTTTTCCCCTCTCACTCAAATTATGGAATACGTAATCCCTATATAGCAAGGGATAAATGTATTTTGAAGTCCTGTTTGTGCTTCGAAACGCAGCGCATGTAAACAGAAAATAAAGGACGATGCAGAATATTGTTTTATTCATCATCGCTACGAAATTCTGATGGCTATGAATCGGTACATTAAACAACAATAAGTTTATGACTAATCATTAATTTCCTAATTGAATCGTTAACTGAAATAATTTTATGGGTTCTGACATTTTCCAATTTACTTATCTAGCGACTCCGAAATTACTTAACAGGCGAATGTTTACTGTGGCTCGGGAAATGTGTGCTTTTCTCACCCTGAAAGTAGGTTACTTAAACGTAACGCCTGCTTTACGACTGGACAAGGCAACACTAAAACTTTTACAACCACACTTTGGGACATTAGTTACGGTTTAAAATACGCAAGATTCTAGGTCACGATGCTAACCTTGTTATTGAAATGACCTCAACTTTATTATAAACCACTAATAATTCGTCTAATTAACATTCAGTACGAAATAACATGTTACAAAATTATTACATAAGTTGTTCTCGGATGACGTTGACCATGAAAGCAAAATACTATCGTATCATTCCTCTTCGTGACTCGAAGTTAAACTTTAATAATCAATTTGAGTATAAATAGCAAAGCCTTTTAATTACTATTGTAATATAAAACTGGTTAGCATAATATAATAATGACTAACAAAACAATGACAAAAATATAATATCCCTTTAATTTAAAATTTCGTTTTAAATATGTCCTACAACATATGTTAATCAATAATCGATTCTTGGATTAACATATATTTCTAGAAAGACCTCTTATTCCTTAAGTATACAAAACGTAAGAAATTCTAACTATAGAAGCAAAATCATTATAAGAAAGGATATCAAATTAAAAGTGCATTGAGAACGATAACAACGTTATCAGAAATACTTTTGTACACTTAATCACTTTTCCACGGAGTTGCTTTTAGTACAATAGAAAAAAATAGCGGCACAAGGTAAATGTTCAGCCACGCAAAGATAGAGGTTCATGATTTGACCATACTGTGTAAATAGTTATTTGATCTTTTAGGGTCCCGTATCTCAAATGGGACCCTTATAGGATCACTTTGTTGTTCGTCTGTGTCTGAAGACCCTTTTTCTCATGAACGCGTAAAGATATCAAGTTGAAATTTATATAAAATACTCTGGTCGATGGTCTCTTGTAATTGTGAAATTATGAAACTTGTAAGTCAACGCGATCAACAAATAAGGCCGATTATGTCGCATAATTTCGCATATTTTGCGAATTCACAAGAGAATCTAACTTATATCCAGTAAATCTAAAATTCTAAAATTTGTCAAGAATCAATATCTTACAACGCATGTAAAGGAAAATATTTGAAAACCGTAAAAATGTATAACTAAAAAGCTAGTTTGTACGGAATATTAGGGCGCGACTCTTATTCGCACTTATCCAGTTTTTTCTATTTACTAAATTGACGTCATAAGAACGATTTAATTGCCTAAGTTATCAAGAAACGCATTTCATGAAATAAAATAATACATTGTAATAATTTATAACCTACTTATCTCATATTATCTTTTTCATGCTCTACTTTTAGTCATTATATTATGATGCATAGGTACATTATTTCACTAAAGTCTCAATATTATACAAATGTATTAGAAAAAATGTACACTCATAACATTTAAGTTTATGCTTTAACCCAATCATTTTAAAAAACAGTGAACCATGATAATAATGTAATAAACCACGAGTGTCTCACTAAATTGTTATCTTTATTGACAAATGATTATGACTAACACGGTGTTGTTCGCGACTCCAGCGACTTAAAAAAGACTTTCCCGCTACAAAAGTCCCTACATCCCTAGCAATTCATAATATTACCCGTATGATGTCAGCGCTATCTATGTAAAAACAAATCAAACATTATTTCCCATAGGAGCAAATTACTGGGATAAAAGTAGTCTATATATTAATATAGGATATTATCTATTCATGTGCCATTTTTATCCGAATCCGTTCAGCCATTTCTGCGTTTACTTCTATCAAACATCCAAACATCTTTAATAACTTTCACATATTATTCGTTGAATATAATTTAAATTGTTTGTTCTAACGATGTTGTAGGTATCTGAACTTTGATAACATCGAACATTATGAATAATTATTATATCAGTGGATATATTTTTTTACTTTAAACCTTATCGCATGTATATAGTCAAAATAAATTATGTTTTCAGACAAATATGTAATAATATATGGTATTATCTATATTATAGTATTTCATGCTTTTGAAACATAGGTCGACAAATATTCGAGCGGGTAATTTAATGTTCAATGATCTCACCATCCATAAACGCCTAAATACCAGCTATGTAGCATATAGGGGACAAATAGGCCTTTGAAAAAAAAATGTTAATGTTTCGATAATAATTATTGAAAACATTTGAAAACTGCAAAGATGTATTTTAAAAACATAATACCCAGTTTATATAGGATCCTCGGGGCGCGAGTCCAAATTCCACTTGTCCGTTTTTTTCTTCATATTGTCAGATATATGAAAACCGCAATTAAAACTTTCTAAATAACACCATTTTCAATTAGGTATTCAATTGTCTAATATTTAAATTTTCTTAATCTGCAGTCATTAGTCGCAAGGCCTAAAGTATTTAGTTCATCCATGCATCGAATGCCACCGATATAAATCAGATAACATACACACACCCACCAATCGTCTGCAATATACACTAACCTCAAGCATATCCAACTACGCGGCAGATTCTGAACTTCACAGATAATTTCAATAATAATGTAAAGATAACATTATTAAGTCAGTGCGTACACAAACATACCGCGGGTCGAATGCGTTCGCTGTGAAACGTATTGTGTTCAAAATGTGGTACACGTTCCTTACGTTTGTTTTATTCTTGGTCGTCACGTTTTTATTTAAAAAAGTCACACAAAAAGAACCAAATGTTATTAAATACCATTTGAATTTTTTCATATTTTACGGAGGATGCTCTCTATTAGCGGCTGTGATTTGGCCAATATTTTTATTAAGCCCAAAAAACGTGAGGAATTCAAAGTAAGTAAATTAATTTTATTTTATGATAATTACTGCCTATAATATCATTATAATTATATTATTTTTTATTCATACATACGACAGTGAAATTCCTAATTACATGTTATATTGTTGCTGTTCCAAATTAGCTCTAATAATTATTTTGTTATCTCCTTACTTATTTATTAACATTATCTACATGCCAATTTAGTCACAGTGTTAAATACTTAGATTATGACCATTCATTATAATGTAGATAAATTGTAAATTCTAATAATGTCAGCCCTGTATTAAATTGTCCCACTATCGGGCACAGGCCTCCTGGACAATTAAGAGAGCTGATTAAATCTTCGTCCATCACGCTGGCCTAGTGCGGATTGGTACATGTCATATACCTTCATAATGATGGAGAAGTGTCAGTTATGTTTTCCGGTCTCCCAAATATTTTATTAATATTATTTTGAAAACTACGCATTTAAATTTCACAAAACGTGAAATATGACTTAAAGAATGTACATACTCTACTAAAGCTTAAAATAATAACGAAATATATTATTAATTGGTTCGCAAATTTAATAAAATATTATCTTCTCAAATCTAATATGAATTCAAATAAGAAAACCTGACAACTACTAAAAAGTACTTAAAGAGAATAACATAACACTAAGAAGCGAAGTAGCGGAAGGCTACTAATAATTGATTTGATAACAATATGCGTCAACAATAGAAGGCCAAGCAAAAATTATAGTATTGAATAAATATAGCATTGCTAGATAGATCTTTTTTATAGAAGAATTGGTCTGCACAGGAAACACCGCATTGTTTGTTTCTGCCACCGTGTAACATACACGGTAATAACATATGTTATATGTATGTTAATATGCTAACCATTATAATTTAAAAGACCTATCTTAAATTTTCTTTTCAACAATTGAATAATGATACTATATATTAAAATAGTCGAAATATTTTTTTCTTCGTAAAAAAAATATGTTGAAACGTTATTTTCCCTATGCCAGCAATAAAGTCTGCACTGCACTTTGTAATACTTTATATCAGCTCATATCCCAAACAGACCATGCAGTTGATTTATGAAAAAAAAAAGTAATTCTGCAAAGTTCTATTTTTACAATAGGTAGATTTTTGCAATAAAACCTTGTAACATATAATAATAATAATAATATCAGCCCTGTATTATATACTTGCCCACTGGTGAGCACGGACCTCCTCTACTACTGAGAGGGATTAGGCCTTAGTCCACCACGCTGGCCTAGTGCGGATTGGTAGACTTCACACACCTTCGAAATTCCTATAGAGAACTTCTCAGATGTGCAGGTTTCCTCACGATGTTTTCCTTCACCGTTAAAGCGAACGATAAATCCACAAAGAATACACACATGATTTTTTAGAAAAGTCAGAGTTGTGTGCCCTTGGGATTTGAACCTGCGGTCATTCGTCTCGGCAGTCCGTTCCACACCCAACTAGGCTATCGCCGCTTTTAAACCTTGTAAACCTTTTTAAACCTTGTAACATAAGTCGTACTATAAATGAATTAAGGTCAGATACTATTTTATTGACGCGAAATATATTTACTTCATTAGTTTTATAGCTCATTAAACATCAAATTATCTTAAAATAACCTACATACACTATATAGAAGGATTCACATATAAATTTAATCGAATAATAGAAACTAAATTATAAAATTAACTGATTATTATTTTTTTCATAAATATAACACAATATACATAAACTAAAACATGCAATCGCCCCCACTACACTATACTATTTAGTAACGTCTATTGTGTAGGATGCGTAATACGGGATTTAAGAAAAGTATTGTAATTTATTATTCCCTTATAGCGCATACATAAACACTTTATTTTGGAGATGTTCATAGGCGATATCATAGATTATTATTAATTAACTATATTGCCTTGGTGACGTAGTTATATTACATTATGACTACTAAAATTCTGAGGTCTCGGGTTCGATCCCCAGATCAGGCAAAGTGATACTAGGATTTTCTACTCAGTATCAGCACTGAGTTTGAAATTTATGGCCGATATGGCGATAATCTCGTCCCATATCACATCATGGGACGGAATATACACGGCGGAGATTGGATGCACCAATTGCGCCTCTGCCTACCCCTTTGGCGATAAAAACCCCCACGTTTGTTTATTAATTATCATAAAATTATCTAGTCGGTATTAAAATACCTTATCTAGAAATAGATACAATTTAAATTCCGATCGAACGTTATCCTTAGCATGTCCCCGATAATATGCAGACGTAAATAGATCAAAAATTCGAATTAAACGTGTAAATTTCCAAAATATGTTTTTCTTCCAAAATTGTTTGGCTTCGTCGAAGAACTGCACAAAATAATTATCTACATTCAATACTTTATATTATTCACACAGCCGGTTTCGCCATCTGCCATTACGCCACAATTTGTATTACTTTAATGAAGTCAGATAAATATAAAAACGGGTGCAACCTAAGCCTTGTACCGTTAGTAGCGAAGAACTCGTTTTACTTTTATCGCATTTATTTAAGTAGAAAAAGTCGTCATTTCTATTGTTATATTACCTTTGTTAATGTTTTATTGTTAACTAATAAAACCTATCTTTACTATTTAACTTGTGATTATGATATTCCTATCATAGGATATATAGATTGTGTATAGACACAGGATCATTCTAAATGAAACCACATATTCGTCTTCACCTTTGCTGACAATGTGCAAAAAATCGTCCATTAATAACGAATATTTACACTAAAAATCCTGGTTTTAGTTTTTAGATTTATTGATTACTTTGTATTTTAATGCGGATACGGCGTGTGTGAGTGTATTTCTGACTGAAAGTATGATTTTGCTAATGCGGTGAATTCTCTTAGAGTAGAAGTAATAGCATTAGAGTGCGTAAAATTAAAATTACTTTTTATTAATATTTATTTCGTTTGTTTTATTCTTATGTAATATTTATTTTACATCTAGGGCTCAAGTAACTTATTGTAAAGTATTATTTCCAAGTTGATAAGTATGTGGTTTCATTTAGTAACGCAATTTCAAAATGACCCTGTGTACCTACAAACCTTTTGTTGGGCAGGGACTATGTCTATTACTAAAAGGGTTTAGGCTCATCACGATAGCCTAGTGCGGTCAGACATTCCTTCAAAAATTCTCATGAAGGCAATACGTACGTAGGTCTCGTTACGATGTTTTCGTCACCATTCAAACAGGAGATAAATTAATAAAGAATACAAGCGTTATTTTAAAAAGTTAGTGGTGTGCGTCTTGGATAGTGATTTCGAACCTACGATCTTTACATTGGCAGTCCGTTCGACTTTTATTAAGGTCATCACCACTTCGGCACTTGTGATATTATTAGTCCAATTAATAACAAATCATGATCTAATATCCTCAATGAAGTGCTTTCGAACAAGCTCTAACTTCCTGATATTGTGCAATGTTTACAAACACTAATACAGCTCCTTGCAATTTTATTATTTCAAGACCACATTAATATTTTAATGTTAAGGTTATCATAAATTTTGTTGTAATACTTTGCATATTTTTATTTATCTGTAAACTACTAGTTGATGGCCGGTTGTTACACCATAAATGGCGGCCGATTAAGGTTGTTATAAATTAGCCTTTTTATGTGTTTTCATTAGCTTCTCGCTTGCTCTTATATTGCCAAGAAATAACTTAAAATCACAATAAAACTTTTAACCCGGTTTTTATTTGTAAACAATAATAATTATTATTATCAATATTTTAAATAATCACTTTTTTATCACATTCATCTTTACGTCAATTAATTTGAGAGTCACAGTCAAAACATCCATTGATAAAAAATGTTTATAATAATTGAGCAATTAGGTCATAAATGTATCAAACTTTACTATACATTACAAATTCAAATTATTTCTGGAAACAATATGTGGGGAATTAAATAAAATACCTACTTTAAAAAGTATGCTGGATACACGACCCGATGCCTTGTGCATGTTCCTCTTCAGACCCTGCGGCTGAACACGTTATTGTAATAAAATCGAAAGAAACCGATTAAGTGCGCGTAAGACTTAGACACTAAGGTCTCCGGAACCCAAGCACTTTTGACTTCCTTATTAGTTGTTGACAATGAATATACATGTCTAATAACAAATAATTCGAGGAAAGATCGGATCTCTAAATTTACGATCATAAACATAAGAATCCTTTAAATATTGGACAAACACAGACTGTGGAGGCTTAGTATTACCCTTAGGATTCGGACTTTTATAAAACAATTAATAACCTTGATTGTAGCGGCAGACCCGTTACAATTTAAAAAGTCATCACAGGACCGCATCCTGCGGGAGGACAGGGCGCTCAGGGCTCCGTGAATTCTAATAATTTGCCTCATTAATATTTAACTTTTAACATCCTCCGTGTCTGCTTCCAGAATGGCGGCGAAAATTTTAAAACATATAACCAAGTTGTATGATTTGAAATGGGAACTTCGTAACGGAGAAATCTTGGCCGTGGATCGTGGAGCTGTGATCGTCTCTAATCATCAATTAACCTTAGATATTTTAGGTAAGTAACACAACTTACACTGACGTCAGTATTCGCAAAGGCGTGGCAGAAGTCTTGTGTAAAATATTCATTAAATTTATATGTCTGCCCCCTAACCGAGGCCGAACGATGGTCTGACACCATCAGATAGGTCATGGGAATCCCAGTCATGAATGCTATGCATCAGGCACAGGACAGGCTGGAGTAGAAGCAGCTAGTCAGTGCCACCATCAAGGCTTACCAAACGGGGCACGACCTTCAGTGATGAAGAAAACCACATAAAAGAAGATAATATATAGCCCAATTCTAAGGCTATAACCAAACTGTGTTCGAACGCTAAAGTTAGAGAAACTACACTTTCGTGTGTTTTTGTTTCGAAAAATTGATCACAAATTTTGATCGACTGAGCTGGCGAACGGTCATGTCATCTCATAGCCGAAGTAACTTCTACGTGCCAGTCCTTTGTAACACTATTTGTATGAAATACATTTTTGCCGTTTGCGTAACCTGGCTCCTCTAATTTAACAATTTAAGGGTAATAATAGGTAAAGAGCACCTATATTTCAATTTTAGAACTGAAAATAATTTAACAATACGTCCTCAAAAAGCTGGATTATAAAGTAAACCGTGTCAGTGGCACTGCGTGTTCGGCGTTAAGGCATCCTGGCGCTTGGTGCAAACGCGCCTTCTATTCGGCTTGGCTTGCTTATAAATTCGGAAGATTCGAATACACCTAAAGTCACATAAATATTACATACCAATCTAAAATCGTCCCACCACCTGCGGCTATCGCAGTCTCATTGGTGCCAAACTGCCGTGCATTTTGCAGAAACGATTTGCCTTCATTATATATGAGCGACTAACTGCTACAATTAACCCACCTTGGGAAATCCAGTCGTGAGCAAATAGTGTTGAAAAATTAGAATCAATAGAAACTCCGCGACCCATATATCCTTCCAGAAGACCAGGAAGTGAATATGTAACATATCAATAAATATAACAAATTGTTATCATCAATGGCACTGTATCAGTGTACTATTTGGTTACGTACAATAATGACCTTTGCTTTCCCTATAATATCTATTATTGATAATAACTAAGCTTGAACGTCAACAAAGGATGTATGCTACTTTTTTGATATTGCTTCACACAAGCGAAGCCGCAAACGAAAGCTAGTATACAAATATTCAACAATTTAAAAGAATATGATAGTATTTCTTTATATACTTACTATAAATATATAGGGAAGATAAATGGATTGACAGTCCTACAGGGTCAATTTGAATTTATTGCGTGTGATAAAATGAAATCGGTAAATAATGTACGCAATACTTTATTTATGTATGTGTGTTGTTTTCTGATACACGTTACTTAAACTGTATTCGGAAAATATATAACTAAAAGTATAAAGTATGGGCCTGAGGGTTCGTGTGGAATAAACAAAGACAAAATGTGTGAGAGAGATAGAGATCATGCGGTCAATATGGTTTCTAGAATTGTAAACGGTGTAGTTATAAGCTAACAGGAGACAATGCATTACATGTATATAGGTATTAATCACTACAAACCTAAAGAAAGAGACGGGTATTGGCCGCACAATCGCTTAGTCTCCCTCTAGACTCTAGAGTGATATTTTTTGTGAAGATATTATTCAGTCTATTCTTTATATGTATTTATATTTAAACTACAACTTATTCGAACCGAATCAATACACATAATATTTGATTATGGCTAAAGAAAATTCCAATGAAACTTTACATAAATAAAGCAATGAGCTATTTTCATGACTTACTTAGATTTTACGATTTCGTAAAAAAAAAAAAATATATATGCAATTTAGACTAGAGAGAATTAAATTGTAAATGGATAACATCATATATTACGTTAAAACTAACTTTTTGCTATCTTGGATATGGTAAAATATTATTAATCAGTAGATATACAACTGGTACCAATGTTTATTTGCTCGATAATTTTGTATTGATTAAAGCCTCTCCCCAAGCAAACAGCCTTGAACAATTCGTTCGTTGCCGGCGCGCGATTTATATACAAAGATTTACGAATAATTTTTACCTAAAACAATTTCAGGTTCTCTTGAAAATTTTAAACTAACAATATATTCCTAAACTAGCTTCCGCTCGCAGCTTCGCCCGCGTGGATTTCGGACTTCAAAAATGGAGCCGGTCGCGAACGTTCGAGAATGTTCGTTTTACGAAGCTACTCGCTAGGTGATTCGCTAGCCTCTAGGTGCCAAGCAAGCCGCCTGCCTGTGCGTTCGCGACCTTATATATATACAAAAAAAATCCTTATAGCATGATTCAGTATTCACGCATGATGGCTTATTATTAGCGTATTTCATGTATAACTTTGGTGTTTCTATACCGATTTCTATAATTCTTTTTTATGGAATATTTAATAATGTTAACGTTTTTAATTAGGGATGACTGAGAGTGTTATAAACGTAAGAGTAGACAAATATAATGAGAAAGCTTCGAACTGCTAAGCTATCGGGAGTTACACGTGTTATTGTGAGTCAACCATAAAAGATAGACATATGCTGTCGTGGGATATTTTTTACATAATTTTAAGGAGAACATTTCCATCATACATGATTTCTGTGTAGCTTTAACCATTAAGGTTGCACACGCGACGGAAGCTTAAAAATGGAGTAACTTCTCCCGTTTTCCCAACATTTCCCTTCACTGCTCTGCTCCTATTAATTGTAGCGTGATGAAAAGTATACTATAACCAGCACAGGAGTATGACAAATAATTGTACCAAGTTTCGTTAAAATCCGTCGAGTAGTTTTTGTTTCTATAACGGTTATACAGACAGACAGACAGACAGACAGACAGACAGACAGACAGACAAAAATTTTACTAATTGCATTTTTGGCATCAATATCGATCCCTAATCACCCCCTGATAGTTATTTTGGAAATATATTTCATGTACAGAATTGACCTCTCTACAGATTTATTATAAGTATAGATAAACTGTCTATCTGATAGTTTGCAAATTAAATAAATGATATGTACTTTAGACGCAAGGAATCAACGATTTTAGTGGCATTTTTAAAATAAAATTATTTAACCATTACCTGCATTATAAAAAATTTAAAACAACCAAATTAATGATAACCTATTGGAATAATACGTGTTAACCATTTTATAATGATTCTAAAAAATTTTAACACGCCGTTTTGCTTGGGGTAGGGCCTGAACAGTCCATACTCCTTAATAAACAGATCGTGACAATATATTGAATAACAAAGTTCATCGAAAATACTGGGCACAACCTTGAAACGATTTTGTCGATTGTTAACAAAACTGTCGCTTAAAATTTGGGCTTTGTTAGCATCTTTAGCTGAAAGGTGCTAGAATCATGTAATAATTGGACTTATTTGATTATTGTTCAGCTCCGACTTTTCCTTATTAACTTTTTCCTTAGGATATTTTACAAACATTTATATCACAATGTGTATTCTTTGTGAATTATCACTTGCTTTAACGGGGAAGGAAAAACATCGTGAGGAAACATGCATATCTGAGAAGTTTCCTATAGAAATATTGAAAATGTGTGAAGTTAACCAATCCGCACAAGGCCAGCGTGGTGAACTAAGGCCTAATCCCTCTCAGTAGTAGAGGAGGCCCGTGCCTAGCAGCGGTACAATATAATACAGGGCTGTATTAATTATAATGTAATGAAGCAATGCGAATTCTGATCGCTATATATTATACACAAAAACGCGAATTTTATACGTGTGGAACTTTATGATCAGACATATTATATCTAAAATTTTCCAAACGCAACAGCTTCAAAGACAAATACTTTACTTAATATTTTGTTTATTGCATTTCCAGGTATGTTCAACATATGGGAAGTGGTAGACAAAATATCTGCTATAGCCAAAAAAGAATTATTCTACGTATGGCCGTTTGGACTCTCAGCGTATCTCGCAGGAGTCGTGTTTATTGACAGAAAAGATGCCAAAGGTGCTTACAAACAACTTCAAATGACGTCGGAAGTTATGATGAAAAATAAGGTCAGAATAATGATAACCTATTTGAATACCATTTATAATTGATTGCACTAGATAACGTATTCGGTTCTATTAGTTAATAATATAGGAAATAATATTAGAAATTGCGTTTACGTCTGTATACATAATTAAGAACTATTATTATCATTATCATAGCATATTATTATCATAATACATCATTGTTCTGTTTACGACTTTGTTGATTAACGATGAGAATGAAAATAAATTTAATTAAAACTAATTATAATATTAAACGTATCTCCTCTGTGGTCTAGCGGTAGCGTAAATAGGTTATGGACTAAGAGATTCTTGGTCCAAATTCCAGGTGGACCAACTTCTGTATTTCACAAATGACTGACTTCAGACTGAACATGAGTACTAGAGTAAAAAAATGTTATTGATGCTTCACAATATCAAGCTATTATTAGCTTTAAATGTAGAATAGCAGTACTAGAAGCTTATTGTGGCTGAGTAAATAAGAGTAGACTTAGAGTCGAAGTAACAGAAACTTATTATATAGAACAATGTAAGAACCCTGCTAATACCTACCCATTTTTCATGTAATTTCTAGAATACCTAACTAGTAACCCAAAAGTATGCTAGATATTTATCTCGTATACCCTATATTTATGGGACTATTTTTTAATTAATCAGACGAGCAAACTGCTCTCCTCAAGTAAGTGCTACGGCGGCTTATAACAGCACCCTCAAAAATTAAAAAAGTGTGTAAGTAATGCGCACGGTATAACTATCGTCATCAAAATTAATAAAATGTTTACAAAAAAAGGATTAATGATCTTATATTTCCCATGAGTATTATCGTTTTTCAAACTTGCTATTAGGTGATTTGTCGAAAACAATAAGACTGCCGGCCAATCGACTCCTTAGGATTTCAATTTTAATGGTGTCTAATGTCTACGGCTCAGAAAGCAGGTTAAGCTGCCAACATCGCTAGTTGCCAATGTCAAACTGCAATTCTTGTTAAGCCGCCTCTGAAACTTCTGAACTGTTTGGCACTAAGTCCTAATCTAAAACCGTCTATCAAACTGCGTTGTAATTAGTTATTTACAAACCACCCCTTATCCCGGAAATGTTGACGGAGGCCACACTAATTCACTTCTTTTAACTGAGCTCTATCCGTCTTGTGATATTGTTATATGGTGTGTGTTGAAATATCGACCAAAAATTCCGATCCCGAGCAGATTCACCTATATGATGATGAATTCTGATGAATGAATGAATGAATTTTCTCTGAATTCATTTGATTAAAAACAGAAGCCGTACTTATTATCACGAATATTACAACAGTTTAAACACAAACAATATCGGCAAATTTATTTGAGTACATATTATGCAAACAGTAAATAATTCATTTTCGAAATGTTTATATACAAAACAACTATAGAATAAAACAACACAATTAATACCGGTATCATGAATGCACCGAAATTTAAAGTACTTATTTTAAAAGTTATGATTGAAATTATTAATGGTAAATAAATGAATGGCAAACAATATAATTGTTTGGTGTACTTAATTTAAATTAAAACTGGAAACGGATACTGTGTTGCCGAGCCATTTAATAAAATCTAAATGGAAATATGTTTTCCGTTGTTGTAAACTCACATAGTTATAAAATATTAGGATGATAAGACTTAGTGATTATCATTAACTAAGAATTGCTCGCAGCTTCAACACGTGAATAATCTTTCCCACTACAAATAACATCCCTAAAACATATCACAAAAACAGTGCAGCAATTTAGAGCCTGAATGACTTCAGCGCCTTCTATTTAAAAAAAAATGATAAAAATTATCATTCTTTCCATATACAAACAAATTACCGCCATAAAAGTATTTTATGTGTTAAATGTTAATCCAAGAGATGGTCTATCCGTGTGAGACATTGCAACTAAATCAGTTCTACTGTTTTTACTTTTATTTCTAACAAACATTGAAACGTTTCACAAACTGGGGCATTTATAACATTAGTAAGAAATAAGATAATAAGACGTTAAATAAGATAATTACTTCGTTTCAGACAAAACTATGGTTGTTCCCTGAAGGAACAAGGAATAAGGACTATAGATCATTATTGCCATTCAAGAAGGGTGCCTTTAACATAGCAGTTGCTGCACAAGTGCCTATACTACCAGTAGTATTTTCGCCTTACTATTTCGTCAATGCTGAAAAACATATTTTCAATAAAGGTAAATACTTCCAATAGTTTCCCTGAATGATTCCAAAATTATGTAATCATTTTGTAAAAGCAGTATCAAAATTCAACTTCTCAATTTTGGAATTGGATTATATCCGCCTGCTTTACTAAAAAAAAAAACAAGTTCTGCACTGCTAGGTACTCCCTAATTTGTCATTACTATGGTTAATACCATAAATGGACACTAACTGACCCCAATAAAATTAGTAACCGTTTCTATCAATCTTGGATTGACGTAGTAAACCTATATGCAACACAATATATTATATTGAAGTGATGCACAATGTATTTCAATTGATTGCCTCAAATCTTGGCTTATTGAAATGGTTCAAATATCGGCCTCGTGCAAATTGCCCATTAAATTAGAATTCAATGTCGCGAATTCGTAATACTGCGTGATTGTAAACGTGATTATATCTGTAATATGTTCCAATTCATTTGTACATTTTATGCTAATGCTTCATGATAATTAGCTGGTGGTGACGTATTGAAATCATATTATGTACATAAGATGGATCACAATTTACATGACGAACTCCCGCGAAAGCAGCTCGATGCCCGTCATAGCCAAGGTGTCGCGTTCCGGAATCACCCAGTCTACGTCATCCAATAAGACAAACCGACATAATTCTATCAACCAGGAGAAGCAACAAGTGACTTTGATCTACATACTTGGCCTATTTAGAATTTGCCATCAGACTCAATATTATACATAAGGGCCCTCTTTCGATATGCCAGAGTAATAAAGCAACAGTTTTTAACCCTAACATAAACTAACGGTTTTTGGTGATGATATGTCTACTTACTACCACTGTGTATTTTTTCAGGTCACGTTATAATACAATGCTTACAACCAATACCAACAAAAGGTCTGACTTCAAAAGACATACCAGACCTCATGGCGAAGGTCCACGAAAGAATGTCCACGGTATACAGAGAATTATCGAAGGAAGTTATAAATGATTTACCAGCAGACTACCCTTACACCACAGTAGGCTAAATAAGACTAGTATTTTGTATCGTATAGCATTTAATTATAAGTAAATTTTTAAATAAATAATATGTCTTATATTTAATTTAATACCCATTTTAACCTCTGTAAATCAAAGAAACCTCTAATGGCTAATAGTGAATACACATATAAATATAGTATAATGGAACGACACTACTGAGTGGCGTGGGTGGGAAAGCAGGTGAACATTCTCTATGGAAAGAATGTAAAAAAAATTCATTCATTTCACAGTAACTTATTGTTTTGTGTATAATTCTTATTTCGTCTCAGCTAGTTCGCCTACCTAGTCTTCGTCTGCAAGTCTATCTACATCTACTCCGATAGTAGCTTCAGGAGCCAAAACTGTCTGCAGCATTGCGCAGCGTGGCTCTACTTGCAAATAAAAAAAGATTAGCGCTCACCAATGGCTATATGTACACGGGCCCTTATAAGTCTTACAATGTACGTCATTACGAATTTAATTTCATATTTTGTTTGTTTGAAGCGCTAATCTCAGGAAATACTGTTTCGAATTAAAAAAAAATGTGTTGTTTTTTGGGTATCGGACCCCGCCGTCAACACCGGAGGAAACCCGCGAATGGGATACTGGAATCCCCCTGTTTAGCAGGGACCCTGGAGAAGGTCGGGAACGGATAGCTAGAAAGGAAATGTGGGGGAAGGATAAGGAAACCTCTTAGGTGATGCGAAGCGACGGTGGTGCAGATGTGCGGCTGGTCTCGTTGATAACGGTGAGATGATGTTCAGCGTCAGGGGTCACCACTGTAGTGGCGTAAAGGTAGACGCCGCTGTAGAGGAACAGATGGTTACGTTCCTCTATGGAAGGGGAAGATTTTGGAAGGGGAAGATTTCCAGTCAGGCAGATATTGCGCCTGACCGGCCGCGGCCCTTTCGACGGTTCCTATTCGGAGATGGTATATAAGCAACGCGTCGCTCAAATTGTGCAAGCGTGATTCAGGATCGACGTCGCCATCTATCGTGATTGCTGTGTGATATCACTGTAATTGCGTCACTGCATCGATCCTCTTGCAGTTCCGGCGATGTTGACAAGATGGCGGTGTATGCATCGTTTGTACCGCCACAGACGGGAAGGGATGGAAATGGCTAGGAACTGTTCGCAAGCCCTTATAGGTCTCAATGTAATACATACTCAACTGTGTCCCTAGGGCCGCGACAAATGACCTCCCATGCATAGGTTTGCATTCGGTGTGGAGACCGAGCGCACAAGAATTGCCTCGGGCGGGATTCTTTTAGTGTTGGATCGCTCATTTATCGCGGTAGGCTATATAGCATCACACTATTCCCAATAGGAGAGGGGCGAAAAATGTTGCAAAACAGGGGAAATTTATTCCTTTTGAGAACTACCGCTGTGTGCACTGCGTTAACGGTTAATGTTATTCAACGATCACGTATGACAGAATTGCTCTTCTCAAAAACATCTAAATATTATATTTTAAAACAAAGTCCCCCGCCGCATTTGCCTGCCTGTCCGAACGCGAAAAACTCAGAAACTATCCATTGGATTTCGATTAAATTTGCTATGAATATAGTGTAAAACCCTGTAACATAGGCTATTTTCTATCCCGGGGAAATATATAGTAGGACTTTTATCCCGGCAAACTTTTACAAGCGTATGGAGCTGCGAGAAAAAGCTTGTTATATTTAAAAATGCAATTTTTTGTGAAAAATATTAAATTCAAATGTCTGTTAAAAGTAAACACTAAAACTGCTAAACAGATTTGAATTATAGAACATGTCCTACATCAACATAATATAGGTAAGTTACTTTTAATCCCGGTAATTCGCTTTTGTGGAAAATATAAAATTTTTAAAATTATATTTACTTTTGTCACAAAGTTACCGCTCTATATAATGAATTTAATCAAATCAAACTAAAATTTAGCAATAAGAAAATTATTTCTTATTGCTATTTTCTATTACGAAATAGATAGTCTTCTGAATATAGATACGAAATTCATACCCAAACACTCCTAAACAGAGGATTTTTTCTTAGATAGAACAAAGTTTATAGATTTTAGTGAAAACTTACTTCGGGTAAAATTTATCACAGAAAAATAATTTGCCAATTATACAAAGCACTACGTAGTTACCATGTTACGAAAATGTTCTTTCGGCATTTTTACAACGTTCCTCTCGAGATTTGTCATTAGTTATATGCTAGAAATATCAACCTAACATGAACTATGCAATGCTTCATGCTACATATAATTACAAACCATATGGCAGCTGGAACGCTGCAGAACTGTTTTCTTGTGTGTGCGGTTCATTTGTTTTATTTTGTTTTCCTTTGTTTTGCATAAATTGTGTAACGAAAACTATTTAATATAGAAAGCAATTAATTGTGAATTTATTTATATTATAAAAATGTGGGACAAAATAATTTATGTAATTGTTATTACAATAGTGACTTACGTTTTAAAACAACTGTTTTCGGAGACTCCTAATTTTATAAAATTTAAATCTAAATTCTTTATATTCTACTTATGGACCTCTTTAACGGCAATTGTCTTATTACCATTTTTTGTGTTTAATCCTAAGAACGTGAAGAACTCTTTGTAAGTATATTTTTCATCTTGGGAGATTTATGAGTATACACCGTACATACGTACTCCATGCGTATATTGATAAATACCAGTGAGTCACCGGATAATTTAGGGCTCGTCGGGACTTGGGTTTTATCCCAGCTAATAACATTTCCAGGTCCGCATAATGAGCCCTAATTTAAAAGCTTGAAATTCATTACAATGTATTTTTTCATTTGTTTTTTTTAAGTGTTCCTATAATTTTATCAACACAATTTTATGAGTTGAGATAATTCTAAAGAGAAACTAAAAAAATATGTCTTATCATAAAAAAAATAATAAAACTCGAGTCAATGGTGATTAGACATACTCTACATTTGGGACGAATGCACATAATTCTCAAACTCATACATACTTAAAATAAAACTTAAATTATTCTCTGCTTGGTGTCATGCATAACGTAATAAGTATGTATATTTTGTTTAAGAACACATACACCTTCAATTTTTACTTTGAAATGAGGAACTGAACTACAGAATGCCAGTCATACTGTTTCATCAAACCTTGTTTGTTTTTTATTACTTACTATATTTGAATGCTGAGGCAAATAGACTACTTATCTAATAGTGCAACACCAGCCTACATAAAACATAACAATTTGAAATACACAATACTACATAATGCATCACACATAAATCCTAGCTGTATTAATAAATAAATATACTGCTTCAAATGTCCTTTTTATTGATGTCAAAGTAAA